>NW_011335830.1:3041-15714 GCF_000735185.1 Notothenia coriiceps | reverse complement strand
GCCTGTCCAATTTTCCTTGCTTTACCGGATGACTTGAATATCATATTGGAAAGGACCAGTTCTGTTGTTCTGTTCCCAGGCATTTCGTTCTCAGGACGTGCCCAGACTAAAAAGTTCTTGGGCGAGGGGCGGGGGCGTGGCGCTGCACGTTATGGCTTTGGGCGGGGGCTGATGGGCGTGTATATGGTTAATCAAGGCGTTGGGCTGTGGCTGGGCAGCCGTGTCCTAGGCGTTGGGCTGGGCTTGGGCGTATATATATACTCGTTGTCACCGCCGACCACCTTTTATAAAAACCACCCGATACCTTTTACCACTGTTTTGGTATGATCCCGTAAATTTTAGTCCTCTGATTATGCTTGTAACAAATACACACACACACACACACCACACACACACACACACACACAGTATGAACGATTTGAAGGGTTAAAAGCGCCCTTTGAGGGGCGTAAAGAGGGCTAAAGACTGTTTTAGTCTAAATGAGTGCTGACAAAGGTAGCCGAAATTAATGTCGATGTGGTAACAAACCAAAGGTTACCATCGCGCAGAGGAATCGTCGTCGCGCGTTGAGTTTCAGACTCTCCCACTCCTCTACTTTTGACTTGTCTTAGCTGTTGGCTGGGAGACTGAGTGAGGAAAGACATTTTATGTCCAGGTCGGGTGTGTATACGAGGTACCACGATGTCCGTAACGGGAATGTTGATGTTATTCGTACCGTTTACAATTTGATGTCGAGGCCGCTAGGTATCGTGACTCAGATGGTGGACGTTCTGCGTCGGTAGGGGATGACATCGCAGTGGAACCTATGCTCAGGTTTGTTGAGTGTCTGTGTGTCCGGTCCGCGACTTTCCCGCGGGAAAACTCGTAGTCTAGCTACTGCGACTAACCGGACTTTAATACAAAGCCGCCGTATCAAATGTCTATCGTTGTCAGTCGAACAACCGACGTCGACGAGACCGACTCCCGAGGAAAGAATGGCGGGCCTGCTCTCTCCCATTACTTTATGTGCGACGCCGGTCCGTCCCCTTGTACACTGAATAGTCATTGAAATCTGTAGCATTTTGTTAAATTTGCTCTAAAATAACATTTAATATGTAAAATGACTATGGTTGATATTATTATAAATGGACAAGAAATTTTTATTTTATTTTTTTATATACAAAACCTTATATATATATATAAATATATATAAAAAAAATTAACTGTTAGTTTTTGTACACCCTTCTCCCCCCGCGCGTGGGGATGCGGGGATACCCGACCGGGCGGTGACTACTCGTCACTTTTGCACGTTAATAATTGTCTGCGTCAACGTATAAACAGAGTTTTCGCACCTACAACCAATAAAAGAGGTAGATCCTGTCCAGCCGTTGGAAAAACCTGGTTTTCTCGGGTAAAACGAGGAAAAAGGTTTTGTAAAAAACAGACCTCGGCCGTTTTGTATAAAGTATCGACTATCGATTATTTCAACGAAATAACAATATAGTCTGTTTTGTTGTCAAAAAAAACGTAAATAATCCGATAAATAATTGTAATATATTTTTGACAATTGGAGATTATTCTTTGTTTTCTTGAGGATATTCCTGCGAGCACAACGTCTCCGATTTGCAAAGATAGGCTTATCTGCTTGCCATTTTCTACTTGGTTGTAGTGTTGCAAGGTATTCTTGTCGCCAATGTTTCTAGAATGAATCAGCTAGACTTTGGACTTGCTTCCATTGACTCCGGTAAAGATCTTTAAGGTCAAGGTGAGTACAGTGGGCATGTCTGGATCTGATGACACTGGAACTATTGGTCTTGCATTCATTATAGCAGTGACTTCTGCCATCAATGTGATGAGGACTTCATGCGAAAGATTGGGAGATTGCACCTTGAGCAACATAGCATTCAAAATGCGACGAGCATCATCCTTTCCCACACTCCTCCCATATGTGAAGAATGTGGCAGATTGAAGTCCCATGTACAACTCTGCTTTTTGAGGTAGGACTGGAGCTCAGCGTTTCCTTGTGTTATTCCAAGTTCTTTACAAGCACCAACGAAGTTCGTCCCACGGTCCTGGGCTCTCGCTGGGTTAGCGAGCCCAGCGAGCCCAGCGAGCCCAGCGTGCCCTTGACTCATCAACGCGGCCGCCACCAACACTGTCCTCCGAGGCACAGCTCCTTGTGCCCCTACCATCACCACTTGCGTTTCCACACCCTGTACCACACCCGCCATCCTCTTCTTCCGTGCCGGTGCCTCCACTACAGACGCTACCTTGCAGCACATCAACAGGTAGGCTACTTTTGGGCCAGCAACCGCTCAAAGACCAACAGGTGAAACTGGATCGTTATCCAGGGAGATTGTTTTCAGGAAAGAAGCGCACTTTTGCCACTGCATGGTACTACAATAGACCATGGCTTGAATATTTGTTAAAAGCAGACGCAGCCTTTTGTTTCCCCTGTAGACAGTTTAAAGTAAATACGTCTTCATCTGATGCGGCTTTTACTGTCAAAGGTTTTTGCGACTGGAAACACGCATTACAGACTGATAAAGGACTGCTAAGGCATGCCGCATCAAAAAACACATTTCATGTGAGTTTGTGGAGAGAGAGACAGATACGCGAGGTAACAAATAAGGAAATTAGTTGGTGCACACAGATCAGCTGGCACGGAACCGTTATTACGTGTCAGCTGTCGTTGATATTATAGCTTTTTTAGCTGTCAACCAACTCCCTCTCAGAGGTGACCACGATTCACTCCACAACATGTCCGAGTCAGGCAGTGGGCTCTTCTTATCGCTGTTTGAGTATACGCTGCACAAAGATGCAGAGTTGGACTAAATAATGTTCTAAGTTAGCTCGGCTCATACTTGCCAACCTTGAGACCTCAGAAATCGGGAGTATTTCAAAATGGGGGGGTGCTAGTTTATCGCCGGAGCTGTTAGATTGACATTAACATGCTTATTGTAGTTCTAAGTGCAGTCATGTAGCACCATCCTTGATGGAGCATTTGTGTGGGCAGGAAAGGAGTGAGCAGAGAGTAGAGTAGTTGTCGATTCTTGTTCTTTTTTCAGTGCCTATCTGCCTCACCCTGTCAGACTTTCAGTTGCGCGCAGTACTAAAGAGACGTGTTACCATGGAAACCAAACAATGGTGTAGCTGTATTAAAGTCCGAGTGGAAACAGTCCTGAGTAAATCTGATTTTGTCAGAAATCGGGAGAAATATGACCCCGGGAGGAAACCGGGAGAGGGCAATGAAATCGGGAGTCTCCCGCGAAAATCGGGAGGTTTGACAAGTAGAGCGAAAGGATGCACCTGCAGTGCATAGAAAATAAACCATGCCCAAGGAGGGCTAAACAGTTCATCGTCTCCGTCTCTACTATTTCTCTCCGAGTGCAACGATGAGGAAGCTGCCATCCTTACCCAGTGTGTGCCTTGCTCGTGATTTACCAGTGTTTGTGTTGCCACGCAAACAATGTTTCAAAAGTTGTTTCTATGTTGCCCTTTATTTGTGTATCTATTTGCGATAAGTGTGTGTCTTTATGCAATGCTGTTGGCCTTGCTGTTTGATATATATTGTGCCCGCAGCACGTGACGGTTTTGTGTGCCCTCCCATGAAAATCATATGCCTTCCCTTTAGATTCGTTCTGCTGCCGGGTCTCTACTCTTTGACTCTTTTGGCAGGGTCATTGTCCTCAAACCATAGGAAAGGTAAGAAGTTGCGGTGCTCCTCACGAACTTTGAAGCAGTAGAACATTTGCTCTATGTCTACAGCAACAGCAACAGGTTCCTTACGGAAGCGAGTGAGGACACCCAAGAGTGAATTGTTGAGATCTGGACCAGTCAACAAAACGTCATTAAGTGAGATGCCGTCTTGCTTGGCACTGGAGTCGAACACCGCTCGAATTTGACCTGGCTTGCGTGGATGATAGACTCCAAAGATTGGTAGATACCAACACTCTTGCTCTTCACTGAGAGGGAGTGCAGGTTTAACATGACTAGACTCAAAGATCTTCCTCATGAAAGTGATAAAATGTTCCTTCATGTCTGGCTTTTTTTTAAGCATGTGGCGTAACGCAGGAGACGCTGGACAGCTTGTGCTCTGTTGTTGGGGAGTTTACGTCTTTGTTCTCTGAAAGGTAAAGGTGCTACCCAACTATTTGAGTCATCCATGAAGACTTATCTGTCCATTACTTCCAGGAAGATTATGTCTTCTACAGACATGGCAACCTTGTCATCATGTGGTGTCTGCTGGAAAACTCCTTTTTTTTTTATCGAACAGATTGTTCATCTCTTTAGCTCTTGGAAAATGGTGGTGAAGAGTTGGAGTATCCACTCTCTCTTTGATGTGTAGAGTGTTATTGCAAGGGTCAAAAAGAGACGTACGTCCATTTATCAGCACGTTGGTCCTGTAGACATTGATGCAGTCTAGTTTGTGGGCTTTTCCAAGACAGACTTCTCCTATGATCACCCAACCTAGGTCGAGGCGTTGAGCATACGGGGCATTGTGTGGTCCATTGCACAGCTCCCGAACTTTATATGCCTGTGGTATATCTCAGCCAAGCAGTAAGAGAATGTCTGCAGCAGAATCTAGTGCAGGGATCTTGTCCTCAACCCGGTTGAGATGTGTGTAGTGTTTTGCGATCTCAGGTTTGGGAATTTCAGACTTGTCATCTGGGAGCATATCACATTCGATTAGAGTGGGAAGTGATATACACGTTTTGCCGTCCAATGACTCCACGATGTAGTTGTTTGCTCGCCGCCCTGAGGTTTCAAAGACTCCATGTCTTCAGGGTGTAGGATGTTGTGCCATCATTAACATTGAAGAGTTCAAAAAAGTCTGTTTTTGCCAAGGACTTATTGCTCTGGTCATCTAGGACAACATATATTTTTGACAGCTCTCTCTCTCTGGCCTGCCGGATACACTCTGCCTTGGTGCATGATCTTGGCTTTACTTCAGTCCCACAGATGTCAGTGCATTTTGACGTGACAGGAGGAGATTCGTTTTGCTCCCCGCTTTGATATCTTCAGGTTACGGCGGCCCCTGTTGTCCATGGAGCCGGTCCTGGATGTAGTGCAGTAGGGTGGCGGTCACTGTTGCACTCTCTGCACTGAACATTTTTGTCACAGTCTTTGGCTTGGTGGCTGGTTGATGCACAACACCTAAAGCAAATGTTTGAATCCTTAAGATATGCTTTTTTCTCATCCAGAGATTTATACCTGAAACCACGGCATTTCCTGAGAGGGTGTGGTTTGTGGTGGAGTGGACATTGCTTATCTGGGTTGCTGCTGAGCTTTCACAGCCTTTACCAATGGAAGGCCCCGTAAACGTCAAACTTACTGGTCGGCCTTTTGATAACCGGGACCTTTCGTATTAAGAGTCAAGGTTCTCCCGACTGGACAGTAGTTCTCTTTGAGCTGGAGGACACATTTACGAACCTGGCTTTAGGGAGCTTGTAGTTTTTCAGTCTAGCCAGTGTTGGATTACGCCCTTGTCCAATGTTATACGCATACCTTTTCCAACCTTCTAACTAATACCTGAGGGAACTTCGTTATCTTTTACGTGCAGGAGTTTTCTCAGCTACTAAGAGGGTTTTTAGTTGTTTCTCTTAGTTTTCAACTTCCCTTGCCTCTTGTTAAGAGACTCGACCTCGGCGGTTCTGTCTACCTAGATCAGAACCAGACTCGTGGATCTGTGTAGGGCACGCGTAGTGAGGGTAGACAGTTTTCGACGGTATAAGGGACGTACTGTTCACCGAGAGATCGTAGTGCATGTTTCTTTGTGTGTCTCATGCATAAGGTGGTAAGAAAAGAGAACTGTTTCACACAAACACTGGCCTTTCGTTTTATGAGTTCTAGGTTCGAACGGGTCTGGTGTCCACCAGCTCATATTCGTTCTGACTGTTCGAGCTTGGGTGGTACTCTTGGTCAAGGGGGAGCATTCCTGCTGTTCCGAGTCGTCTGAAACTATTGTCGATACTTNCTTGAATACACCCTGGGAGAACCTTCTTTAATCACCCGTACTTCCACTTTACGGCAGAGTCCTGCATCGGGTCGGGTTCCCGCGGTTACCCGACGGGTGACCCGTCACCCGTCGGGTAACCGCGGGAACCCGACCCGATGCAGGACTCTGCCGTAAAGTGGAAGTACGGGTGATTAAAGAAGGTTCTCCCAGGGTGTATTCAAGACCAGTCTCTGAAGTTGTTCTCCTTCTCAAAGGGACTTAGTGGTACATTATACCAAGCGGGGAGTGTGCTGCCCCTTTAAGAGGGCCTGCAAAGGCTTTTGGGTTTTGCACTGGGTGTCCATAAATGCTTGCCGTAGTTTCCTGTTTCTGTCTGTCTATGGAGCACATGGGTTGTTTCCTGCCAACAAAATCCTTGCTCAAATTCTAGGGTCTTTATGTCTTTTTACAAAAATGGAAATGAAAATGGAACTCAAACAATAAACATCCAAAACTGAGCTGCTGTCTCCTGGGTGTTTATTTCCGTGTTAAGCTATCTGCCAAGCCTGCAATCCGAAAAGTATTCTTGCGAGGGCAGAATACTATGTTAATGTACCTGCCCGGATCTGGAGACAATCAGAATTATGATGTGTTCATATACAGCATACATATTTAGCATTCTCCCAAATATGTATGACCCGTCCGTCTGTGATCATCTGAGCAAATTATCTACCATTCTTCAAGTAAAAAAAAAATATATATAAATTTTCAGTTATATTTTATTACATGCATATACTAATTCTCGACAACAATGGATATATGTATACCTATATCTCTTATGCATGCAAGTTTAAATGTCTCAGGATGGTACTGGGGCAGGTGTCCCTCTTCCTCTTCCTCCTCCTCCTCCTCCTGCTCCTCTTCTCCTGCTCTTTGGGAACTCACAGATGAAAAACATGGCGGCTTCACACTCCACATGACTCCATGTTCCAGAGCTGAGCAGCTCCACACAGCTTGAGTTTTTGTGGGGAGATACTGGGGAATTTAGCTCCTCCTTTTGGCTCCAAGCTGTGAAACCCTGCAGAGGGCTGGAGTCTGCAAAAACATGACCGCTTGTTCCATCCTGATGACAAAACAGAACAAAAATCATTAGAAAGTTATTCACAGCAAAGAACACTTAAAACGTTTCTAATTATTAAACCAGGTTTCAGGAGAATTATGGCACAGATACTTCTCCTATTTTATAAAACACAAGAGAACAAAAGGACAGAGAAATTCCACCTGCTGCAGTGTGTGTGTGCACATATTATGAGTATGTGATGGGGACTACTTACTGTGTCATTGCTTTGAGCCTGCACTCCTATATAAACTCTCATCAGTCCAGCCTGACTGACGTATTCCGCCATGAGCTGGTTGGTGTCGCTGGTTTTTGGCATGGCCAGGGTTCCTCCTCTCAGCTTGCAGTTCATTGAAGCCTCTCCGAACCTCTTGGACTCTTTCACCAGCAGGTAGTACCTCTCTTCTGTTTCCTTCAGACCCAAAATGACTGCACAGGGTTAAGGGTTAAAGAAAAATAAGGAATTGAATACAATAAAAGAAGGAAACAAAACAAGCCAGAAGCCAGTCGGACAGTGCCATGTGTCATAAACCTTTTTCTATAACATCACAATCTTATACTAGTGTCAGCTTTTTTCAACAAGTTAAGCCACATGATTGCGGGCGTTATGAAAAAAAGAGGAAATATGTTTTTCTGAATTTGAATTCCAAGATTAGGGGAATAAAAATATAACAAAAGAATAAATAATAAGTAACACAACATTGAGTTTCTTAGGTGGCTTGCAGGAATCTTAAATGAAATATTCATTTTTAAATAACTTTAATTGTTTAGAGCTGCATGCAGTGGTTTTCACATCATTCAAATATCCAAACACTATGTGCTTACCATTCTTCAAAAACTTGACAGCATTCCTCAGCGTGCCTACATTGACATCCAGCTGCCCGACCACTTTCCTGTACCTGCCACAGTCACAGGTTGTGCCTGAATGATAAAAGACGTGTCAGTTGAGTTTGTACCGTATTTCTGAATCACCTTCCTGCGTCTCTGACAAAGCTGTACCACAGTATATTTGTGTAAGTCCTGGGCTTTTGTTGTTTTATGATTTGATAGCCATTTTAGGATAGAATCTAATCAATTTAGTAGGAACAGTTTAAATGTGTACAGTAAGTGACATAACATGCTCAAGTCTATATGTACAATTTAAAAACCCTTCACAAGTCTGGATGTTAAAATTTCCGGGAAATATTGACACATTCCCTATTTGTCTTTTTATTTGTAAATGTAATATTGCTGCAACCTGGTCATGTGGGTCTGAAAGGAGCAGAAGGGCCGTTACTGTAATGCATAGGACTTGGAAAAATGTATGTCTACATGCTGGATTCTTACTCACCTGGTTTCCCTTTAAAACCAGCGAGCCCAATATAACCTGGGTCACCTTTGATACCTACAGAATATAGAAATCACATGTGAGAAAATACTTATTAAATTATTTTTACATTACATTGTGATGTAGTTCTAGAATTTCACCACTAGATGGCTGCGTCATACACAAAACATGAGAAATGGCTGCACACAGGTATACATTGACTATTGAACTATTGTAACCCAGATATTTTTTTTTCAAAATTGAACTCAACAAGACACCTCAAATTAAAAAACATAATAATAGTAGTAATCCAGAACATATCAACCCATATTTGAGCAACACTGACACAATGTGTTGTTGAATGTTGCACATTTTGGGGAGGAGGGCTGCAGTAAAAAGATGATGGTAGGCTGGTTTTTTATTAGGACATTTCGTTCATGTACAATCTGATCTTTGAGTAAACAAACGGATTATACTGTTGCCAGTAAAACATATCCAGAGAGAAATGCTGCAAATCGTTTTTTAAAGCCTTACATGGTTGATATTTTGTACAAAAAAATGCTAGCCCTGTAAACACTCTAATAATAATCAGACAAATGCATAGACATAAAGCATCATGTATCATGGCAATCTTATGTATCTTTTGCTAGATCCATAGAAATTAAAACTAGCTTCTGTGAGTGAGATTGTACCATGAAATTCAGAAATAGAGAGTAGCAGGATTTTAGTTGGAAAATGTGTTTTTCTGTAGGTGTTTTATGAGCTACAGGCGCTCGGGATCAAGGGAAATCCAAACCTGTGACCTCACTCCTTTGCCTGAGATGGCTGATGCACAGCCACTTTCCTGTAAGTGTATTAAACATAATGAATACTGAGGAAAAGTGAATGCCTAGAATGGCAGGGGAACATGACTGCTCATAAAAATAAAAATAAGCTAGAAATTGTTTCAGCCACCCTGGGCAAAGCAGCCTGATGACATCATGTTTTCTTCTATCTTTGGATCGTTTAAAACATGAAAGAAAGTGGGAAAATTCTGACTTGTGTATCTTAGCCTTGGGATAATTAGGTTTGCTGATTTGTGTAATGTCCGTTCTTCTTATTTCAATGTTTTGAGTCCATGATAATGAAGCTGTGCTTGGACTGAGGATGAATTCGGGGAACTATAATTATTTTCTCTGTGCAATATTAAAGTCAATGAAATCCTGTAAAAACCCCACCACTACATTTTTGTAGCCTTTTGTCGACAATTACAGGCAGGTTGGAAAAGTGTCATGGCAGTGAAACAGGAACACAGGACACTCAGGATAGGAGGTGTTCCACTTGATGCGCTTTCCAATTTTACACTCCCTTTGATTTAAGGCTTAAGTATCCATTAGAACAATATTCATACCATAGTATGGGGTTACCTCAAGAGAAATAGAAATTGGTAGAGAAGTAGAGACAAAAACAACAGTATTTACATTAAAATACTTTTAGAAATGACTCTTTTTTCATACCTCTTTCCCCAATAGGCCCCATCTTTCCAGTGGGGCCCACCTCTCCCACAAGCCCCATCTCCCCTAACACTCCTGGGTAGGAAGAGAAAGAAAGAGTATGTGGAGAGACTTCAGTAAAACAATTTAGTATTCACTATACACATCAGAGCCTCACATTTGATCTGAAGTGGGCTGAATAGGGTAGACCACGTCATCATATTTTTTAATATGCTATTTTCCATTATTTAGGATTGTCAAATCTTTTCAATTATCTATGGCTTTCATCATTTCTCTTTTGTATTTTGATTATATTGTTGTTTTTAAGCCGAATCAACGTAATTGTATGCGTCTAGAGATTGCGAGTCCTGAGGCTTTTTCCCAACAATCACTGCACAGTTTGGATCCACAATAGATGCTGTTATTGATATTATTATTATGCCAGTAAATAAATTAGAGGGGAAAATGCTGATTTGTTTTCGGCACGAATTTAAGTATTTTGTGTTGAGAGACTGTGTGTGGATTGAAGGTAGTTTGTGGGAAACACACATTGCCTTGTTTTATCAAACATGTATGCATTTATTATATTTATTTGTATTCTTTGTTATTTTGTTTCTTTGATTCCAGTTCATAGTGTGCAATAGGCCTTTTTCACAGCAGTCATTTTGACATTTCAGATTAGGTAAAGCACAAGTGTTACTAATAAGTTTAACACTAACAATAGCTCTGCTCTGTTCAAGTGCTCCAGTGAGAGACAGTGAGACATCAAAGCAGTTAAATGGGATTAATTAATTTAATGAAATAAACCTGACCTGGTACACAGAACATGATTTTTATTGAGTTGTTCAATTGGTAACAACAACCTAGTGATTTTCTATTATTATCTTTATCTGACGTGATGTGATTACTGTCATTTGCCACTCTACTATAATATTTAGGCTGTTGAAGTGTTGAAAGATATGCTGAGAAGGCACCTGGTTTTGAATTTTTGCATGTTACAGTGAAAGTTTAGGAGTGTGTGTGTGTGTGTGTGTGTGTGTGTGTGTGTGTGTGTGTGTGTGTGTGTGTGTGTGTGTGTGTGTGTGTGTGTGTGTGTGTGTGTGTGTGTGCTGGAAATCTACAGAGCAGACTGAGGCTCTCTGCCAGCACTTGAATGAGTATTTCCTCAGGAAACTATTCAACTGGAAACTGATGGGGTTTGAAATACTAAGTGACACATTATAGAGGCCTATTTCTATTAGAGGGATTTGCTTCACACACATAGGCTACATACTCACACATACAGCCAGCTATTCATTTCCAATTTCCCTGTTTCTCATGCTGATTCTTTACTTGAGGATTTGTGAGAAGTGATGGCAGAATGTGTGAGGTCTTATGGATTGTGTGTTGTCTGGTACACGAGGCCAATGGGAATTCTCTCTGTAATCTGCTTTCAATTTTTTGCATAGTTTTCAGAGTGAAGGCCTGAGAAGCACACAATAAATATTGTTGTCTGATTCAGATTGGAGAACTGATTGAACTGTGATTATAGGTGTTTGTTTTATCGCAGTTTGAGAAGCTGAATCTGTGGGTCTCTTGATTAATGTTGTTGTCGCAGTGCTCACGCTCGCCAGTTAAACCGCCTATCTAAACGTTCAGATAACAGTCTTCCCTATCACTGCATTCACGCTTTACAATGGCCAACCCCTCCAACTGGCTTAACGTCTGGATTCTCCAGCTGCTGAAGGAAAGGAGGTGAAGGCCACATTTTTCTTTAATCATGAAATCTAAGACAGCCTTAAGCTATTTCCTAAACGATAATTGGAATAGATGTTTTCAAGGCTTAATATAACCACAAATCCAAGAGGTTAAAATGCTTAGCAGAACTGAGATTGAATAATTTATTACACATTATTGGCCCAAGCATAATGAGCAAAAATTAATGCTGGAATTGCTGCTTTTTAGAGCTAAGTGGACAGAGGAAAGATGGCTTGGTCACATGGAATAAAGGCTTTGATCCAGATTTCCTATTTTTTGTGCATATGGTTTGTTGCTGTCCCAACAGGTTCCAAGAATTAAGAACCTGACAAATGTAAATGTATCACCTTAACTTTGCCAATTGTTTTACAGGAATAAATTAAAGCACAATTACCAAAAGGGGGAATCCATGGTTTGTTGACACTAATAAGCTTGGAGCCACAACATGTGTTTGTCGCTCACCAGAGAATTATAGTCATGAATTCCCTTTTAACGTTCCAAAATTAAGCAACTGCTTCCTGTAAAAAGGTCTAACTTAAGACAGGGAATACATGCGTCATCTGTGGAGCTCTTGACATACTGCAGTCACAAAGTCATCGTAGGAACCTGCGTTCATTCCTACAATAGGCATACACACAGAGAAACCATAATGATTGGGTTTGCTATACTGTTGAAAAATATCCGCAAAGTTGAAAAGTTGAAAAGGGTCACATGTATATACTTTCTTTGCCTTTACACTTTTGGAAAAGCAGTTCTGGCATGTGTCTCGTATACAGTCGGATGAGGGAAGTGTGTCTGTTGTTTTAGTGTGTGCACGTATGTGTGTGTGTGTGAGTGTGAGGATCTTCTATGTGAAGTTATTGAATAAAACAAACATCTGCTTAGAGCAAGAGGGCAGTCAGGGACCAGTGCTTTTAAACAGTGTTTTGTGTACATCTGCCAACTTGTACATGCTTGCAGCCTTGTGTGCACGTATTGTGTGTGTGTGTGTGTGTGTGTGTGTGTGTGTGTGTGTGTGTGTGTGTGTGTGTGTGTGTGTGTGTGTGTGTGTGTGTGTGTGTGCAGACATCTGTTTATATCGTGTCGTAGTGTACGTACGTACGTACGTACGTACGTACGTACGT
>NW_011335830.1:0-3010 GCF_000735185.1 Notothenia coriiceps | reverse complement strand
AAACAGTGTTTTGTGTACATCTGCCAACTTGTACATGCTTGCAGCCTTGTGTGCACGTATTGTGTGTGTGTGTGTGTGTGTGTGTGTGTGTGTGTGTGTGTGTGTGTGTGTGTGTGTGTGTGTGTGTGTGTGTGTGTGTGTGTGTGTGCAGACATCTGTTTATATCATATGGCTGCTTGGTTGGCCAGCTAGTACCAGCCCAGTTGGAACACATAATATGACGAAGCGGGACGCCACCGATTTCCTCAGCAGCAATTAACACGTCTGCTTCCTCAACAGACACACAGCAGGTCTGTCTGTCTGTCTGCCCCTCCGTCTGTCCGTCTGTTCATCTCTCCGTCTGTCTGTCCGTCTGTATGTCCGTCTGTCTGTCTGTCTGTCTGTCTGTCTGTCTGTCTGTCTGTCTGTCCGTCTGTATGTATGTCCGTCTGTTCGTCTGTCTGTATGTCACAGAGCAAAGGAAAGGGCAAGCTGTCTGGAGCAGGAAAAAGCAAAAACTGGTGCCAGAGCAAAGTCAGGCGTTCTGGCTAAAAGAATAGAGAGACAGAAAGTAAGTTGTGATTGTTTGTCCTGTTTCCAGCAGTAAAGCAAATTATATTTTTGAGTTACATCTGGGTGAAGACAGTCATTATGATTGTCTACAAACATAAGAGAGAAGCAATGCTTTCCCGCCCATAACTTTTTCTCTTTCATTCCAACTTCAGTTGTCTTAAATCCATTGAGCATTTTAATAAAGACAGAAGCACTGCTTGTAATAGACTGATGCATGATAAATACCTGAAAGTCCTGGTGGTCCATTCTTTCCCAGTTTCCCCTCCTCTCCCACCTCTCCAATCGCACCTTGGTCTCCTATATTAGGAGAAGAGAGTATTTTAAGAGTGATATGGAGGAAATGTATGGAGAATATGGAGAAAATGTATCCCATCATGCACAGTTTTAAGGCAGTGTGCCTAACTGGATTGCTTCCAGAGTGGCATGGAATACATCGGCATATTCCCAATTTCCCACTCACTGCTGGTTTGGATGGAAATTAAAGCCATTGCAGTATGATGATACAACTTCATCAAAAATAACTATTGGCAAAAAAACAATACAGCACAGCACAGCAGTCTGTTGAGTGATTATTTGTTACACGTTTCAGTGTAAGCCCAGTTGTTGGTTTGGATGCAAGTCCTATTGTAAGGTTCAACATCAACCAATGATGTTTAGAAATATTTTTTGACTCTTCATTTTTGTCCAAGCCAATATCTTTTATAAAGCACTTAATCATTCAAAGTATTAGGGACACAACATATTTCTTGGAGTTAAAATCACATAAGAGAAATATCTCTGGTGGGTCCACTGCTCAAAGAGCTCTTGGCGAGAAATCTTGGGAGGTTTCAGAGTGTCTATTAGAGCTGGAATGATGCACTAGTTGTTGATGCCAACAGCAATTTATGTCTTGTGCTAGGCTTTGAAATAAAGTAAAGGATTGTAATCGAACACCTCCATTAGACTTGAGGAGTACTTAGGAAAAATAGATTATTCAAATCCGAAGGCTGTGTGGAAGTTTTAAAGTAACCTATATTTTTAGCAATTTCATACAATTTCATGCAATTTCTGACTACAAACAATGATTTCCTTTGGTGGACTACATGGCTCACTTCATTCTGGGAAGCAAGAGGCTTTCCATGTGTCAGAAATGTTCAGATTTGTGTAAGAAAGCAATAGAATCACTTTTTTCACAAGTAAGAGAGTTAATTCAAAGTGTCTAACTTCATAAAGACACTTTTTATGTCTCAAAAAAATAAAATCCCTGTACTTCTATTTAAAAATGCCAGAGTCAAAATAACAGTAAATGCAATAAAAGTAGGTTTGTTGGAAATGTTTTGGGGGCGTGAAACATCCAATGAAATGTGCAGACGTGAGGATACACACATTTAGAGGCTGACTGTGGTCAGCAGTATATCTCGGATGAGTCTTGAACAAATAATCAGTTCAGTTTAGTGGCAGCTGTCTAAATACACACCGTCACAATGGGACTTTCTTTTGATACAGAAAATTCTGTGGAAACTTGTCAAAATGTACACTCACTTCCCAGTGGCTAGCAGAGTGAGTGTGCATGTTGACTGCTGAAGTAACTTCTCCCTAATTTGCGTAAAAAGAAGAATTAAAAGCCATGTTTTTCAGTAATATGAATGAAGCTGAAAAACTGTTGCTCGGCCTAAGTGTGTATTTTATTAGGTCTGTCTGTCTGAATCAGCAGGGGATCAAGCTACTGGATGTCGTAAAATGAAAAGCACACACGGAGGCATTCCCTCCAAAAAGACGACGGGGTAGCAGACTGCAAGCTAATAAACTACAGGACATTACATGCTTGCTACCTTTGTCATTAGCTCTGTTAACCCCGAAGCAAAATAGGGGTGTCTCCTCAGAATTTTCCATTTTACACAAATACTGTTTTGGCCATCCACATTATTAGATATAACACATACATTTACTGTTGAGCCATGAACCTCCAAATGTCTAATTTCCAACAGTACAAAAACATGTTGTTTAAAAACTGCAATGTCAGGTTCAAACACACACACACACACACACACACACACACACACACACACACACACACACACACACACACACACACACACACACACACACACACACACTTACCTTTCGCTCCAGGTAGCAGGGCATTGGTGCAGACTTCTGTAGAGGTAGAGATGTAGTTAAACACGGCTGCAAACACACAGAGTGCCAACATTCCCATTATATTCCAATCATCCCCAACCACTGAAGAAAATCCTGTTTTTTTGTTGTGTACGATGTTACAAGTGCCAAAGTATTGTCTGTGTAAAGTATCTCATGCACCCGAATCCACAGATCGACTGAGTTTTTCACTGTGAGACCGGAGGATCAGTGCAGCACTAATGAGCAAAGACACACACACACACACACACACACACACACACACACACACACACACACACACACACACTCACACACACACACACACACACACACACACTTG
>NW_011335829.1:0-1194 GCF_000735185.1 Notothenia coriiceps | reverse complement strand
GTATTTTCACATTGAGCTTGTAAGATACGTTTGTTGTTTTTACATTGTTTTACATTGCCAATTGTGTTTGTTGACTTGTGAAGCCCTCTGAGACAAATAGGATTTGTGATTTTGGGCTATATAAATAAACTTGAATTGAATTGAATTGAAAAATAATCAAATAACTGTTAAAATTATTTGTTTTTAGCAAAAATGGCAAAACAAATGCTGTTTTCGACTTCTAAAATGAGAATTTTCTCTGTTTTATAGCATATTGAACCCTTTTAAGCCATGTGATTCACCTTGGACTTTGAAAAAACTGTGGTGGAAATGTTTTTATATTCTGATTTTATAGATTGAATTAATGATTGGGGAAAATAATCAGCAGATTAATTGATAATAAAAGTGTTTTTTAGTTGTGCCCTGTTCCATACGTTCCTGGAATAGAGCTGAGTTTCCTCCTCCACACCTGAATATTAGAACAATACCAAACTGCACATGTCCTTATGAACTGCAGAATAAAGTTTGCTGACAAAAACCTGGGGGACACAAATGGTTTAGCTTTTGAAAACGGAGCAAAATGGTCCAGTCCGGGAGGGAACTGGAAGGAGATGGATGGGAGGGGGCGAGGATACCATAAAGCAGCTGAATAAGCAAATTGCCCTCTGGAGGTAAACAGCCTGGGGGGTAGTGCGGGAGATGCTGATATGATTAATTGAAGTAGGACAGCCAGGGACACAGTAGAGGACCGGCACTGCAGAGGAAACCAGGTAGAGGACACTCCTCGGCCATATACAGGATGAAACTATATAGTCAGACTACATATCTCTTCACAAGTTGGTGTAGTATCTGCCTGCAGCCACTATCAGTACATTGCTTCCTCATTGAATTACAATGAAATGGATAGAGGGGGAGAGTGTGTGTCAATAGAGTGGAAGAGAGAGAGGACATTATGTCACGTCAAGGTAAAACTACGCACACGCACTGCGGATGGCCTCACCCACATTTGTACCAGCAGCATGTAGCTCTGAGGAGGCATCGGAAATGATGTAAAGTTCTGTGGCGAAAGCTCACCTTGCATGTTATTTTATTATTTCTATCTCATTGTGGCATGCATAATCACTGATGATCCAGACAGCAGTGTGTGTGTGTGTGTGTGTGTGTGTGTTAATTGTTACAGCTCAAATGCATTGCAATAACTTCAATGTTAAAAAA
>NW_011335828.1:0-4772 GCF_000735185.1 Notothenia coriiceps | reverse complement strand
AATAAATACAGTTATTTAAGTTAATTTAAATGATCTGAAGGGAAGGCAAGTTTATTTATAAAGCACCTTTCAACACAAGGCAATTCAAAGTGCTTTACAAAAATGAAAAACTTAGGACCATTCAAAAGTAGTGCACGTGATAAAATGGCATTTAAAAACAGTCATTAAAAAGAGAGAGTGAAGTCAACACAAAACAAGCCAATATGGAAATTATGATAATAGATAATAACATAAATATGTTTGTTCAGGTTGATTCAGTCTGTCGTTTCTGATAGAATCAACTTGCTTTTCCTCTTTTTTGCATGCTTTTAAATAAGGTTTTATATTTACTTTTCATTAAAAAGAGAACAAAATATAAATCTAATATTTACTGACAAAAACACTAAATAACATGTATAAAATGTAACGAAATTGAATTAAGTTTAAGTGACATTTTACATAATTTATCCACAAGAGGGCAGCATTTACTCAAAATCTGCAGCATCAAGGTTCAAGGTTGTTTATTGTCAGCTACAGAGAAATTATCAAAACAACTGTATTGACAAACCTTCAGTAGAGCAGTGTTTCATTTGAATACAAAAGCTGCTGGCGATTTGTTGACCGGTAAATGGATGTATATAGCACTGATTCTAAAACACAAAGAATAATCTGTACATAACTTAAAAAGCAGTGTTGTAGTAACAAAGTACATTTATTAAAGTACTGTACCTTTTGAGGTACATGTGTTTTTTCACTTGATGCTACTTCATATTTTTTACTTTACATATTTAGTCACTACCTACTTTGCAGATGTAGGTTATTAATACAAGATATAAATAGACACACATTACAGTGAAGTGATGAACACATTAATCCACCAATGAATACATTAAAATATAAAAATGGCCAACTTGCATGACAAATACTTTTACTTAATGTACTTATTTTTAATCCTCATACTTTTGTTTGCTTTGACTTAAGTACAATGTTGAAATCAGGATTGTTACTTGTAACAGAGTAATTTTACCCCGCAGTATTGTTACTTTTACTTAGTACTTCTTCCACCTCTGGTCAACAAGGTTTTATTGGACAGATCTGTATAATTTAATGCTTTTTTTTTTTTTATATATTGCTTTTAATCATAAAAAGTATTAGAAATGTGCACTTAAAGCTGTCAAACATGCCACCAGCAACATAAAGGTTTGCAAACCAAAATGACGTTTCTGTTAAATGACGTGTTATTATGCAGGAAAAGGCCGACAAGTGACGATCCTCTGGAGATGCTAACAACAATTCACAGTTCTCTTCCTGTTTTCCCATTCCTTTGGAGCTGGAAAACGACTTTTTTAAAACTACATCTAGATTTCTACATTAATTTTATTGCTCTACAGAGTGGCGAGCACATGAGAGCATATTCTTTCACAACTCTCTATTAGGGATTAAAAGCTGGTCCATGACGTTAACAATTTCATCTTTGTTTTAATACCTTGTTTTTGTTTAGGGTTCGGTAACATTTAGCTGGATTTAAGGCAGGGAGGACATTTTGATCACATGCTCCAGAAATGATGTGCAGCTTCCTGTCCTGTTATTATGGACTGCGTTTGTTGTTTTGTCTCTATAGGGACTCTCAATAAAGTTTATTTTGAAATAGTCAACCTTGAACTTGAGCACAAGAGAAGCTTCTTTAATAACTAATGTTTTTGGAAGGAAATGCTTTATGGAAACATAAAAAAGAAGATTCTTGGTTAAGAAATCAGCGCGAGGATTTTTGGTTTTGGCACTTTTTCAAACTTAACCTATTTTAAGTTGTTATAGAGAATACTGTAACAAAAAATGGTTTTGTTTAATATTGATTATAGCCAAACTAAAATATTTTATTTATTTATTTTATAGTTTATATTTTAAATAGCTAGTTTCATCTTTATTATTCTTATTGTTTATTTATTTTCATATTCTTTTTCATTTTGTTGGTATTAGTTTTCTATTTATTTTATATTATTATTATCATAATTGATTTGTATTATTGTTTTTTTTAATATATATATTATACAAGGGTTATCCCGACCTGGTTGACCTGAATTGATTTTCTTGTTGTTTCTTGTGTATGAAAAGTACTATATAAATAAATCTTTATTATTAATATTAGTAATAAATATACCGTGCATAGAGGAGTGCAACTGGGGTGAAATGGCTCAAAGGTTTAAAGCTTTCGCACATTTGCACTTGTTAGTATCCGTCTCGTTATTAAGTCAAATGTAGCAAACGTTAGCCTCCTAAATCCAATAAACTCCTGATTGCAGACACGCCCTATATATATATATATATATATATATATATATATATATAAAGTGTGAATTTGTGAAATCTGTGCAGGATTATTGTGTTTGTGTATAAAGGGTTTTCATCATGGAGGCTTAGACTGGATCACAAACAGGACCAGTTTCACAACCACTCTGTTTTTTTTTTGTATCATGGTGAATATTTAGTTTGGCGGCTGGGCTTTGGCGGCTTTCCACATATCTTCTTTGTTTTGAGTATCTAAAATACCTCGGACGAGTTTCAGCAAGACATAAGTTGCAACATGTGTGTGTGTGCTTTAAGAACATCAATCTTTTACAGCTAACTTTTAATGTGACTTGTTGCTTATTTTACAAGAGAAACACCTACAATATAAGCATGCATATACTTTTTAACACATTTTTTCAAATGAAATGTGCTAAATTATTGAACTTTTCACTATTATTATTATTTTATATTCCCACTATTACAAACATGTAGGAGACCCCTACAGTTTGTGGGATCATTTCATAATATTTTTGTGGACTCTCCTCCTACATGTCTCCTCTTTTATTCTCCTTTTTTGTTGCAGTAACTTTCCATAGGCGTGTTTTTTATAGGCATTTGCTAATCTCCTCCTCTCGTGATGAACCTCTTTGTCACTTGTCTCTACATGCTTGCTGGTTCTTTACCAGAGGGAATGCGTGCCTTCCTGCCTTCATCATGACTCTGATGGTTTGGACCTTACATTGATATACTCTTTATCGGTTTAAATCAAAGTACTTCTCATGCATTTTTATTGGTTTTAATTATTATGCATTTATAAGGTATGTTTTTAATATTGATGGTAAACATGTGATTATTATTAATCTTTTAATATCTATTTATATATATTATCATGCTGGACAATTAAGATATGCTTCTTTGTATTGATGCTTTCTCTATTTTATGGATATTGTTAAGAAAAAAAAGAACATAACGTATTTTATGAAAATAACATTATGTAATGTGATATATTCAATATGTATTAATATATATATATATACACACTGCAGCATAGCTTGGGGTTCACAATATCATCATTTATTTGTATACCTATTTCTTAATTTGGAAAGTAATTTAAATTCTCAAACAAATGTTGTGCTGTGCTACTATATATATGTAAAGTAGTAGGAGAAACTGGAAGCAATCAAGTGAAGTACAAGTATATTGACATTTTATTCAATAAAACCTAGTGATTTGGTGAATACAAAGCTTAACTGGAAGTCTATTGCAAAAAGATACTAATATTGTTACAAAATCAGTTATTATTTCACTTAATGATCCTATGACTCAATGTCCTGCATGAATCCTACTCATGCAATCTGTGGTTTCTTAATCTCAGTATCTTCCCAGAAGCAGAAACAAAGACTTCCCAAAACAGACAGTGAGTAACAATGTTTAAAAAACAGAGACAGAAAGTCATGAATGTTTCAAAAATGTAACTTTTACACAGCTAGACTGAAGCACTTTTTTATTAGTCACTGCAAAAATGTGTAGCCCATAACTTTTTCCTTGTGTGCATTAAATATTGTTTTCACTTGTGGTTACAGGGTGCAACATATAAAAGTGTGTCCACCAGCAAAGTGAATGGCTGGTAAATGCTGATTTATCTTCTGTCCGGTGTGATGCAAATGTACTGCATTATGTTAGCAGAATTTGACTTGTAAATGCTGTGGTGTCCCAATCTGGGGCCTCATGTATAACGCCGTGCGTAGGGTTGACGTGGGAAGGTTGCTTACAAAGTAGAAATCCGAAAAATAGATCCATACATTTTCCGCCACTTTCCAATTCACAAAACATTGCGATCGGCTCGGGGTACACGATCGGCTCCGGTGCATATCCGTCGCATCCGTCATATGACGATATGCACCCTAGCCGATCGTGTACCCGAGCCGATCGTGGACTGATACCGGTTTCCCTTTATAAATCACAACCGACTCGAAATGCGGTGCAGCTTTTGCGGGCTTCACGTAACGCCCATATTTGCCTATAAATAGTCAAAGAAACGCCCTTTCATTCATTAGGCTTGTTTGAGACGTGTTGCGGCTCGCCTCGAAAGTAGACGAGAATAGCCGATCGCAGCCGGGGGAGGTCTCAAAAAGCTCGCCTGAAGTCGGACAGCTCCGAGTCGGCTTCTTCTTCTTCTTCTTCTGCTCTGCTGCTGCTTCGCCTTCTTCTTCTCTCAGTTTTTGGGCGGATTGCAAACAACTTTAAGGTGCATACCGCCACCTCCGGAGTCGGCTTGACCAAGTTTGCACTTATAAAGAATGCACACATATGTTTAATCGTTAATGTCAGATATTTACTAAGTAAATACATTTGTTCCTGCTCAAGATTAGATTCAACTCTATTGTTATTGCACATATTACAGGTACTGAGACAACGAAATGCAGTTTAGCTTCCAACCAGGAGTGCAACAAGCAGTAAAGTGAAAAGTAATGTACACAATCTACAGAATAAAAGATAGAATGAAG
>NW_011335827.1:0-49383 GCF_000735185.1 Notothenia coriiceps | reverse complement strand
CTGTCTTATTTATTCTCTCTCACACACAACCTGCCACTAACGTTAAACCCCTTTCCTATTCAATTAAACACATTCAATGTTTATTTATTGTAAAAGCAATTGGGCTATTTTAATCACACTCGCTCTCTCTCTCACACACACACACACACACACACACACACACACACACACACACACACACACACACCGTTTCTTGTAGCCCTCGAAAGGGTTTTGGAGGTTGATGCCTCGGTGAACGTGAGTTGTTTGGCTTTCTTGTCCGCAGCAGCAGAAAGCATTTTCGAATGTTTGAATGAATCAAAGTGAGTCGTCACCGTCAATTTTCTCTAAGAGTTATGCTCCAACACACAGTTGCACGGGGTGCAGAACAGTTTCCCCCCACTTTCGTGAAAGACATCGGGGTACTGCTTTGCCCGGTTTTTAGCAGAAATGTTCGTCGTGTGAGTTCCACACGTTCACTCTACGGTGTTGTTTACCTTCTGTGATGCGCGAGCTGATGACTTCGCGTTACCATTATCACTACTTCACGTCAAGACGAGTCAACTTTTTTTTTTCTCAACTTTGTGTGGAAAAATGCGGGGATTATGCGGCCTTTTGATCTGGAGGGTCTAATTGCCGTTGGAAAGCGCTGGAGACGCTGTAGTACATATGCCAGGCCTGTAGATGGTGCTGTTCTCACAGAATCAGCCCATGCAAAGACAGTGTTCAATTGAGCGAAATGAGGAATGGCTAAAATGCATGATCTGTTTGGTATTTTGAAAAATAAAAAGTATAAATATACCTTATATAGGTATGGTCCTACACTATATTATTCAAATATAGCATGATAGGTCCACTTTAAATAATGAAGCCCAATTTATAAGCAACAGAAAAAATTCTGATCTTCGTTTGCAGCTTTACAAATATGAGGATTATCTGTTGTTGGAACAAATCAAGACATTTGACAATTTAACTTTGGAATTTCGGGATTGATGATAGCCTTTTTTGTATATATTATTAAGTTATATTTTTAACAGACTACACAAATGAATTGATTGGGGAAATGTATCTGTTTATTTGTATCATGCATAATCGTGCCTTAGAGACCATTTAGTCAACAGGATGCTGCTGTCAACTAGACTTCCCAAACCAAAGAGTCTGATCGATGGCAGCGGATATGAGGGTTTTCAGCCTTGTAGTGCGTCACATTATGGGAGATTGTCTGGTAAGCTGTATCAGAGGGACGCCTGAAACCACGATAAAGAATGAGTGACTTTGAGACGCAGCGACGCACATGTCCGAACACATGGTGTAAAAGGGCACGCTACTTTGCAGAGTTTTTTATGTGAGACTTTTAAGCCTCATTAATTAGTCGATAATGAATTCCGTCCCTATTTCCCGGGGCTCTTGTGTGATGAGGCTGAGCTCTATGCTGCGTTACCTTCTGTCATTCATTTCATTACTGTCTGTCAAATTGATCAGCCAAGACAATAAAGGCACAATTCCACTGCGGCAGCGAATGAATCATCTGAATGATGAAGACTTTGTGAGGTCTGATCCCTCTGTGAGCACGTAGCATCTGTTTGTGTGTGTGTGTGCTGATGTGTGTGTGTGGTGCATAAGTGCAGCAATCAGGATTCATAAGTGATTTGAAAACAAAGGGGTGTCCCACAACCAACATCCAGTGGTTAATTTAAAGATGTGTTTATCGTTCGTTTATGAATTGCTGAATTGGAAATTAAAACGCTCACTCACATGTATCATCAAGTCTGTCTTGAAAGCACAAAATGTGTGGGAGTCTTCGCTTGTAACTTTCCATCAGTTATCTACTTTAATCAGCGGCCCCTAATATGCAAAGAATATTACTTTAGACATGCATTACCATATCCACCGCAAAACAATAGACCAAATGACTTACCATATAAAAGACAGTACAACGCCTCCAAATATTTCAATGAATATCATTATCAAAGTCTGGATTTATTTCACTTACATTGCAGAGACCTTGACAAAAAGTTATGCATCCAAGCTGTTGCAGGACATTTTGAATTTCCTTTCAAAAACTATTCTTAAGATGTGACAGAAAGCATACTTTATCACAGCGATTTCCAACCTGTGGGCCCCCTAGTGGTCCGCGAAGGCATTGCAAGTTGGCCGCCAAATAATTTCATTTTTTTTTTTTTCTACAGGCTAAACACACACACACATGGTCATAACAATAACATATAGGAGATTACATTCCCATCTCAGACAACAACAAAACAAAAACAGAAGAAATAAAGATATAGTCAGACCACTTCAACATTTCACAAACAAAAATAGGTTGAAAACCAAATACCTCCAAATGGCAAGCATATTTATTGTTCCTTTAATCCCACTCTTCGTTAGAGCAAATTATTTCCCATTTCATGGCCTGTTGAGCCACCCTTTGATTTTTTGTGGCAATAATTTTTTCCAAAATAAATTATATTTTAAATCTACTCTTCAAACACCTTAAATTAAGATTACTCCTTGATTGACTTTTAAAAATATGTATTTTAGCCAGAAGAATAGTTGTATTTATTAACTGTGTGCGGTCTTCATCTAAAAGCCCAAATAAAATATTAAAGGGTGTAAATGTAAATTCAATATTTGCCACCAAATAATTTGCAAAACATTATGATTTGTGTGGAAACATTTTAATTATTAAGATTTATTTTAACCTCTTTTCCATTCTCTTCTCTTGATCCTCCTTAGCAACGGTCAGTACAGTCCTTGACAGGAGTCTGTTCTACTGGATTAACAACGTGTCACATATTCTGAATTGACCAATCTGAACTTTATTCAGCCACCATATTCTTTATGGTTTAATGTGGGCCGCACATTTTTTTTTGATTCTTAAGTACCCTGAGTTGAGAAAGGTTGGGAACCGCTGTTCTACCAGATATGTCCCTATTAGGAGTGATCTTAAATGGATTTCATGTAACCATTACATTTAAAACTCTGGTGAGTTCATTTCAACACAATGAAAGGTGTGAATCAAGACATCTTCCGCTTTGGTTCAGACTTGGAAATCTCATTATCCTGCAAGGATTGCTACTAAGTTGTGTACAGACATGCATGCGCCCCAGAGGATTACATCTAATGATGTCAGTGACTTTCTGTCTTGTTCCTCTTACACTGGCATTATGTTAACATGTGAAGTTTTTACTAGTCATGGTCCCCAGATGATAACTCCATGTGACTTTGGTGATCTCCGGACTTATCCTCTATTGCCTCTGTAATAAGTAAAAGGACATTTTGTTCTTGAGTGTAGACAACTATTTCATTTTTGTATGACATTTCGTACCGTCATTCATGTTCCCCAGTGGATTAGACCTAATGATGTCAGTGACGCCCTGAATTGTTCTTCAACGTTGACATTTCAAGTCTTTACTGAAATGTTTTAACTTTTGGAGATAAGATACATTCACTTCTTTACCAGGTGAATTTTAATTACATTTTAATGGCAGATGAAAAGCAAAGATTAAGGAATTTTTTAAGTTTCCAAGAATTGTTTGGTAACTCGTTCCTTGAGGGATGGGTTACTTTTTGGAAGGTTTGCAAAGTAATTTGAAGCGGAAAATCATGGTCCCCAGAGGATGAATCCTAGTGAATTCGCTCATATCCTGACTTTTCCTCTAACGCCGCCATGAGAAGGACATTTGGTACTTCAGTGTAATGTTTCAACAACTATTTCAATAATTTGACATCATGATAGTCATGTTCCCCAGAGGATAAGGACCAAGTATGTTATTGATCTCCTGACATTCCTCTAACGCCACCATGGTTGCCACATTTTCCCTCAAATGTATCAACTACTTGATGAACTGCCTTGACATTAGTTGCAGACATTAATCTCCCCCCCAGGATAACAGTGATTACTCTGATAATCCCCTGACCTTTTATCTAACGCCATCAACATTTCAATATGTCCAATACCTTGGTTTTATGACTAAATACCGTCAAAACTCATGACATTCCCCTCATGACAAAACTGTACTTTGAGCTAATTGGCAGGTGTTAGAACAGTGCTTCTCAAACTTTTTTCAGTAATGTACCCCCTTTGAAACATTTTCTCAGCCAAGGACCCCCTGACCGACCCCAACATTTTTGATCGAAAAAGCCTATACGAATAATTACAATATAGTGATGTTCCCTCAGTGTGTGATTAATTAACTCCTTGGTGCATGCATTACAACAAACAGGATATTTTCATCTTCATGCATGAAAAAAAATAACACAACGACATTTTTATAAAACAGATTTTTCCAAGGAGTTTTTCAATTGAAGTAATGTGTCAATGAACAAAATGATATATTGTGAAAAACTATAAAATACAATACACACATTTGACATGTTTATAATGAGGACCAAGGGTGGTAGGAATATTTTATATAAAATGGTGTTTTCTATTTAACTTATTGTACTAAGATTATTTTTGTAATCATGCATGGTATTTTTTTAATCAAACTTTTTTTAATTAATTTTTTTAAATCTCACGTACCCCCTGCAGTACCCCAACGTACCCCCAGGGGTCCGCGTACCCCCATTTGAGAATCACTGTGTTAGAATGCTAACATGCTAAAGTAAGGTGTGGGGAATGGAACACTTTACCTGTATATCTGTAAGTATGTTTGTTTATTTGTTTATTGCACACATGGCAGTTATTTCAAAACAAAACATATACACTTTACAAATCATGTACACTTATACTGGTTGTTTTTAACACGATTGTGAGCTTATTGGAGCAGCGCTGATGTTAGCATGTAGCTAAAAACCTCCTTTGTGTCTAAGTGCAGCCCCACAGACTAAAATATGACTCTTGCTGCTAACAAGGTCTAAGAGTCATATTTCATTTCCCCTAGTAAGTGAGTGTTATTTTAGCACAGGGCATCACAGCCTTGGTGGTCCAGTTAACGCTCCATTCGCTGAGCTGATGACCGTTGGGCCACTCCAGCGGACTAATCCAATGTTCTGTAGCACAACGTTTCTCTAATGGCATTTACGGAAGAAGGATGAATGCTTCACATTCACTCCAGCAGGATTTTCCCCAAGTAGAGATTTTAACCAATGATCCTCAGGTCATATTAGTGTTGCACCGACACAGCAGCTGGTTGTCCAATTAGCTTCAATTTATGGCTCAACAACAGCAAATAAAAGCACAAAATATGGTTTCTTAGCCCTTTAGGTGACATTTTTCCCATTGTGATTTTGCAAAAGCACTGAGAATCATATTTCTAGCCTTTTTTAAAACATACATATCTGCTAACAGAATAAAAAATTAAAGAGGGAAGACAGGGATCAATAATGACTTGGCTGCAATGCCAGCTAATTGGTTAACAGCATTAAATCAGAATCCCTTTATTAGTCCCACAGAGGGGAAATTTGCAGCGTTACAGCAGGAAAGAGCCACAAACAGCTTAGTGNGTCAGCATCTTTTGTTCCTATAGGAAACCACAACTCTGCTTGCGATTGGTGACCGTTCGTGCATTTACGAACGTACCCGTAATAACACTGCTGACAGCTGACCAATCGCAAGCAGAGTTGTGGTTTCCTATAGGAACAAAAGATGCTGACAGCTGCTTTTTGTACAGGAAAAGACGCTGTGGCCAGCGTTTTTCATGACAAAAAGACATTATGCGTGAACGCCCCCCAAGAACACCTCAACGCCCCCCTTTCAAAAATATTGCTTCCAGCGCCCCNTAAATAAGACAGCCCAATATTTAAAAATATATATATTCTTTTTCGCAACTTCCCGCAATTTCACCGCATAAAATAACATAAAAACCATAATCAAGGATTTTAGCCCGCGTTTTTCTGGAGCCCGTTGAGAACCAGTGGTCTAGGCAATGTCCGTGGCTGTCTCCTCCTGATTGGTGGAGTTGGCCCAATAGCCGTAGCGCCACTTCTGTGACGTCATAGAAGTGTTCAAATCTAGATCAGTCTGTATCAGATCCGTTGCAGCCCCTTTTTAAGAGATTTGGGTATGGAGGAAAATAGAGAGAGTTGTGTTTTCTGACACTTGGTGAGTTCCCTGGAACACCGGGGACACATATTCATGTATACAAGACGTACAAAAGTGCATTTTGCATGATAGGTCACCTTTAAGACATACATTTAAAATATGACCACTTTTTTCTCATGTTTCTCTTGCGTCTTTACAGTGAGCTGTTTCTAAAGACAGAACAAGTATTCATGGCCTTATGTAGGAGCCAAAAAGCTATTTAGCCTGAGTTAATTATTTGTATTATTATAATTTGTATTTGTATTTTATTTGTATTTGTTGAGCACTTCCAGCAATTGTCACATGGGTGTGTTTTATATAGGTCACCTGTTGCATGGCCTTTGACAGGTAGCATTGTACTTTAGAGATCGTACCATGTGTAATGAAAACAAGCAGTTTGAGACAGAGGAGCTGTAAGTGATGAAGAACGGCTGTAGCTTCGATGGCGGATTCCAAGCGTCTGCATTGACTCTCCTGACATTTAGGCTAACAGGCAGAGACAGTGAGCAACCACTATTCCTCACTGTTGCACCAGAGGGTGATGAAGTGTGCACACACTCTTTGAGGAAGACACTGACTACCGGCAAAAGCTGATCTGGCTACTGGATTGCACGTCATTGAGAAAGTAAAGACAGCTGTAATCAAAAGTTAGTCGTGTCATATCATGGTTTTAACCTAGAAGCCAAATGAGTCTTGTTTAAAAATCCTCCTCCAATTATTCCACAAAGGGATGGGTATCGTTTGGATTTGATCAATACCGCTTATCAATACCGAATTTGATACTTTAATGAAAAATTCATTATAAAAAAGGGAAGACATTACATGAAAAGATGTACAAATATCCAATAAGAGCTATTTCGTGACGTTTTTTCCAAAATAACTGACTTACTATATCTTCGAGCTTCTCAGATGTAAAAAATAAAAAGTAAAAACAACATTAAAAGAACAAAGATTTGGGATCACAAACTAAATAAATGTGTCATTTAACAGTTTTTTTAAATGGATGTTGATGTTCCCTTGGAGAAGTCACGATCCCTTTTCACTGATTGCACGTCATGTAAACCCTCTTCCAGCGCTGAGGAGGCCTGATTCACACTCCAAATATCTATTATTCCCTCGATATCTCATTCATAACATATCTCCGGGGGGAAGGACCCAAATAAGTTCGAGGTGTTTCTGTAGATTCACGATGTGCAGTCATATCCAATAACTTCAAAGAGCTCATCTTGATATTAGTTAAAGCAGTTTAATTTTGACTGTGATATTACTGGGGCGACAGAGACACCTGGTGGTCAGATTTAGCAATTACATCTCGAGCTTTACTAGAACAGTGTACACACTTAATGTTCCTTTTAATTAACATATTGTATATCCAATGAGGATAATGAATGTTTACTATCTCCCTATAGAGTTCATTAGACTAAACTACATACTTGCAAACTATTTTTGTAACAATAATTCAACCCTTTAAAGCTGCAATTAAAAGGAAAACACGATTAAATGAGCGTTCACATTGTCGCAGACTGCATACCTTTTTGGACAAATGTGTGAACGTGGCAGCCTGAGCAGAAATCAAACCAATTTAAAATCTGTCAAAGAGTTTGAGAAGTTCACTCCAATCTGTGTCATTAGAGAGGAAGCAGAGGACAGATAGGAAATAACAGAGAAAGAGAGAGGGGACAGACACAGAGTAAACAAGACCATCGGGGAAATAAGTCCAGTCATTTCCATGTGTGTGTTCCTCTGAGCCGCGGTTTAACAAGTTGCACATAAAGGTGTGTGTGTGTGTGTGTGTGTGTGTGTGTGTGTGTGTAGTTCCTCTTAATCATATCCGTGAATGTTCAGCAGGAAACCGAGCGGGAGGAGATATGTGTTAATTGAGATCTTGATCCTCCAGAGGTGTCTGCTATGACTTCAAACTCTTCATTTATTTTCTTCACATATTTTATACACGCTGAGTCGGGCCCGGCTCCAGGGCACGATTTAATGAGGTTTGTGCATTGTTGTTATTTGTGAAAGCCTCCAAACCTCCAGCATGTTTAAAGAATGATCTGCACAATATTCAGACAGAACAATTTAGATTTCACCTGAATTCATTATTTAAATGTTGAGTAGTAGTCTCACAGCGATAACATTTACAAAGTTTTGGACACAGTTTTCTAGACTAATCAGATAAAGGAACTTTTTTTAAATATTTTTTTAATAGGTGGCATCAAATTGAAGCAAATGTTTTAAGTGATGTCCTAAGGCTTATTTAATGGGCTAATCGTTACCTTTTCTCTTCTTGAGTCTTGTATATCATTTCTGTTGCATACCTGTTAGTTGCAAATCACACATAGTGCATGTCTATGGTCGACAAATGTATTTATTTCACATCATTTTGAGCTATTCTGATTTGTTATTGTCAATGCTACTGTGTGTGATTTGAATCTGTGCTTAGTTGTTAGTGTTTTTTGGTATTTTTGTCATGCCTTGATACAGTAAGCCCGTTATTAGTAATCTCCCTAGCATGAATCTGTTTATTTCATCCATTTGTTGCTGTAAGCGTTTCCTTTTAAAACTATTTTTGTTGTTTCAAGAATAGATGACGGGACATAAAGACTTGACTTAAGGCTATATCACGGTAAGGGGCTACCCTCCCTTTGTTTTAAAAGTCAATCATTAAAGAAGTCTTTGTTCTTCAAACTTCTATCCTTATCGGTTTATCTGAGCCGTGTGAGAATGTGTAAAGATTTTGTTAAAGGTCCCATGTCATGCTTTTCCGGTTATTAACCTTCCCCTTGTGTGTTATGAAGGTTTTTATGCATGTAAACGGTCTGCAGTCAAAACCCTCAAAGTACACACTTACAACTCTAACACAGAAAATACCTGTCTATGCTACCCCAGAAGGCCTCGTTGGAGATTTCTCATTTTAAAAAATGTTCATGTACTAAATGTATTTGCAGTTCAAGCAGACATTTTTTAGATGACTCAAAATAGTTGTATGAGGAACAGAGGCACACATGTAAAAATGTAAAGCATAGCGACTCCCGTTTCCGATTGAAGATCCATGAGAATACGTATATTTCAGAATGAAATGTAATGCAGTTTGGAAATAGACAACAAACGTGTTGATCAGTAACCGAAGGTACTTATTTTATCACCTTAAGGTGGCAGCACCACAACATTCTGAATGATTCAAGCAGATTCGATACTCTTAAGGATTTCAGACATTGTTGCATGAACACCATTTTGTTAATGTGTTTTGAGATAGTGGAGCACAAAGTGAGTTCACAATGTAAATGTTAAGAGTGTTAAATACTACACGGGTGTTTTGTTTCTCATCTTTTACTTAAGTTTGATCAGCACATTAAAAAAAACATGATCATTAAATACAGGACGAATTACAATAAGTAACAAATGATGTGCATTTATTTTATCTCCATACCTTAACTGTTGGTGTCCTTGTGATTTTGATTACAAACTAAAGAATCAAACAACATCCGTGTAAACAAAAGCCAGACGTATAAGCCGTTCATGCGGAGTCCTGGGGGATGTTTTGTTTGGCTCGGTGGATGTGATACAGGAGCTGCATGAAAAAGTCCGAGTTGGGGCAGCTTTCAATGTCCAATTCCCAGCTTAGCTTTCATCAGCCTCCAGGTTAATGTTGGTACCAAACTTGGCATAGAGCTGGATTTTCAGATCCCCCAAAACTTGCAGTATCGCGGACACTCGGGCATCGAGGCCTTTGACCTCCTGCTCCAGTGTTTCCTGATTACAGAACATAAATCCCAATTAAACCACATCTACTACAATTTCCCAGACGACGGAGAACAACATATTATGAAGGAAAAATGTATTGTGATGAAATCATTCTAATGTAGCCTGAACTCATATATATCAATATTACTGTATATAGACTATTCTGCACAGTTTGTATTATATTCTGTTTCAATTATATTTGTATTTTATTGTGCTATTTTATTGTGTTGCACTGTTGGGGGAGCCTGTGACCTAAGATGTTCATTGTCATAACTACACTGTAGCTTTGCACACATGACAATGAAAGCCTTGAAACTTGAAATAAGTGTGCACTCATTTATACTCAGAAGATATTTGAGTTTAAACGTGAGCTTTTCTCAGCTGTTCGTAGCAAACGGCTCTACATAAATTGTAATTGCCTGCGCTGTGTTTGGCTAAAAAAGCATCAGCAGATAAAAAAGGACAAACAGGAACTTGAAGTGACAGAAGGAAGAACAAGGTCTTGTCTGAGGATCAATATTTGCCCTCTAGATAAATAGAGGTGCACCATGGATGATTAATGTGCCCCAAACTTGAACTGCTTCTCACTGTTCCAAAGCTCTGAAACAACCATCAGTGCAAATAAAGGAATGGTTTTAAATGTGTTGGACTATGTTATTGGTTTTCTTGCCAACAGTCATGTGAAGATCAATACACTTCTCATGACTGCAGTCTGGTATGACGTATAATAATATAGAAAAGTGTAACCAAAGCGATCAATATGAAATACACTGTGGGTGCAAAACATTTTCTGTTCATGTCAGTTTAAAAAGGGAACATTCAGACTTGTAGATTAATCTCCCATTTTTTAAATGAGGAAGCTAAGGGGAGAGTCAGACATAGCTTTCACTGGAAATGTTAGATGAATTTTTCTTAAGAGGCAGGAATTAGTGCAAATGAAAGAAACCCATAACTTAATAGGAAGGATATAGTCCAACTTTTTTTCCCAATGCAAATGTGTTATGAAACGAGCCGTCTTTATATTGAAATTAAACATAATAATAATAAGACATACACAAACTATATACAATTCCCAAAGCCATGAATACAGTATGTGACCTGATGTTTTTATCTTTAAGAAATGTGAGAGTACATTAGGTGATATAGGTGAATGGAGTTTTAGTGCTTTCAGTCCCTTGACTTTATGACTCATCTTAATAAGAGTCTTTTACAGATAATTACCATTTCAAAAAGGCATAATGGTGTCTAAAGAAACCTACCTTGGCAGCCTCCAGCATCTCTTGAGTCTCTTCCTGGGTGTGACTGACAAAGACGTCGCCAATTTGGTACGGGATCAAAAGAGAGTCGTCGTCTAACATCATTAGGTCGTCGCTGGCATCCTGAAGGTTCTGCAGCGATTTCTGCAGGGTGACATTAGCAGAACATTAGAGTCTCAATTAGGGCTGTTAACAAATTACTGTCAGTAATTCAGCAGCTGCACTTCCCTTTAGACCGTACTTAACCGTAACCCATATGAACAAATTGCATCTCACCGGAATCTGTCATTATCAACTTTATGGTAATTTCACAGGCTGTATTGTGTGGCTCTGATGACTTGTACTATGTTAAACTTAAGAAGTGAAGATGATAAGGGTCTGAAAGTACCGTAATTTTCGGACTATAAGCCGCGCCCTTTTTCCCATTTTTCGACGCTGCGGCTTATATAACAGTGCGGCTAATCTATGGATTTCTACAGCTAACGGCCACTAGGGGACCTCCTAAATCTATGGATTTTACAGGTTACAGTCCACCACCTTTAACTCTATGGCCGGTCCGCGCCCCCCACCTTTAAGCGGCGGGCTCCAGCAGGAAAAGCTGGAGGCCGGAAAAGAGTGAGACAGGTAGCGCGCAAAAGTAAAAGTGGAACCGAGAGTGGTACGAGAGACAGAACGAGAGCAAGACAGACAGACATTACGAGAGCGAGACAGTTTGTCCCCGTACCACTGGTTGAAAACCACTGCTGTAGATCACTGCCGGTACGTGCGCTGGGAGCGCACCGTTTAAGTTTGAAAGTTGAAAAGTTTGTGTGTCTGAAACGCTATGTGATACAGTACAGTTTACACAGCACAGTACATGTTCTGTAGCTACTATTGCACTAAATGGTAACACTTGAATACGTTATGCAAATATGCAACTTGTTTGTTGAAATGTTAATAAATGGGAGCTTCCTCAAACAGCCATCTCTTTCCTGACAATCCCCTCTGTGCACGAACCCTTACATATGGTAATTAAACATTAAAACACCTGCGGCTTATAGTCCAGTGCGGCTTATATATGTACACATCATTCAATTTAGCTGCTGCGGCTTATATTCAGGTGCGCCTTATAGTCCGAAAATTACGGTATCAATTATTCCTTTGCAGTATAGCGAATTAGAAATAACAGAACCACGAACAACTACAGCCTTCAAAATGAACATTATGTTTCAACAGCTCCTTAGAAAATATTCAATAAAACATTTGTATCCTTGTGAAAACAGGGCTGTTGCGTATTGGTAACTCTAGACAAAGAATCTACACACAATAAGCCTATATTATTGCAATTACCCATGTTGGTCCAAAATATAATTTTTTATTACAAACTCGGGTGATCTCACAATGGACCCCGAAAGGGTAAAATCCACATCACATGGTGCTTACTTTCTTCGCCTCGATTTCATTTTTCAGCTCGTTCATCCGACTTGTGTTCCTGGCGAATTTATTGATCCTCTGCTGGTCTTCAAAGGTGACGTTCACATCTTCTACCGCCTGCAGACATGAGGAAAAATGTGGTTAAAGCCAGCTGTGGCAAATAACTCAGTACATTTCCTTGCTTATTGCAGGTGCATTACTTTACTAATTATACTGCACTTGAGAATTTCCATTTTGTGCTATTTTAAATGTCTACTCCAATACAAATCAAAAGGGAAATATAACCTTTAAATCACTATATTCTATTAAATAACTGCTTTAGTTACTATAGGTAGTTACTATATAACCAAAAATATAAATCAGCAAATAAATAATGATTCTTCATTATGAGATAAGTGGGAAATTCAAAAGCTAAAATTAGTCTCACTTTTAATAGCTCCAACCTATAAGTGATGAACACATAATAAACATTTATTATAAACCATTTAATATACGTTGTAGTGCTTTTAGTCCGGGGGCTTTAAGTATATTTTGATGCCAATACTTATTTAATTACATTACTTGTACCAGAGTATTTTTACGCAGTGATAATGTGCCCAAAGACTATATTAGGTAAATTAAGGAAAATTGCCATATTATTTATCCAGATGAGTTTAAAAGTACCAGCATATCTTTCATATTCAACATGCTATTATTACTATGGATATGTTTAAGATATAGTAGATTCCTTGTCATGCTAAATGTAGTCATTTGGCACTTGGGGACTTCCCTATATTATAATGAAATATAAACATTTGTAAAATAGTCCCATAGGCCAAACATAGTATGAAGAAAAAACAATTTTCAGCCAAGCCGTATTTTTTTTATTGCTAGATTTGTGGTTAGTCAATGCCATAAAGCAAAAATAGTTAAATAGACTAATTCTCCCACCTCTACTTAAAGCTAACATGCCAAACCCTGTTGGTCCACTAGCATACCTATGAATGGTCAACGTAGCTACTGTTATCTAGCAAGCTAAAGAAGAAACTTTACAGTGTGTCCCGTCTGTTCTGCCAACTATCGCATCCATGGTTTAGGTATTTATTATTAGTATTATCATCACCATTAACCTGGCTAATTCTTAAGACTCTCAGTTGAATACAAAGCGGGATAAATATAGCTAGTGTATTAGCTAGCTAGCTAACGGTAGCTACAACCGTTGACATGAGCTGCACGAGGGCGTGACCATGATATTTATTTATCCGTGGTATCAACGGTTGTGTCTTTTTCCCCCACACAAACCTCTACTGCTTTATCTAATACTGCAAAAGAGACTGCAGCAGAGTGTCTTGAAAAGCAAGTTATTTTGTATTGTAATACTCACTACAGTTCCCTTCATGATGGCTGCCATCTTGGCTTCCTCGACTGCACAGACGCACAGATCACCAGAAAAATAAATCTATACCGCCACCAAGCGGGACAGGAAGTAGGCTACCTCTAGATTTTAGCAGTAAAAATGATAGAAAACAACACCTTTTCTTCAGTTTAGTCCACTTAGTCATAATGTACATTTACTACTGAAGTACTCTACTTAAGTAAAAAGTTGGGGTACATGATGTTTTATTTTGTTCACTACTTTACACTTGTTGTACCTTTTTACTCCATTATCCTGCAGGCATTATTTTTTGGAGATTTATTTATGCAGATTTAGGTTTGTACAAAATATCCTCCTGAGACCCAGAAAGAAAAAGGTTTCAAATTGTATTTTCTTTTTTTTATCACACAAGTCTTTAGGGTGGTATAAACATAATGACAAACAAAAACTAAAAAAATATATTTTTATTTTTGTTTTATTGTGTGTCCTTTTTAGAGGACATCGGGTGTTAGTTATGCGAAGCATAGTATACAAACAACATTAACATACAAGTACATTTAGATAACATTAGAGCACAACAACTCAATGCAACAAATATTGAGCCCTCATTTGTAGTAGGCCTACTCCATCATTCTTTTTTTAAATGCAGAGATACATCTGACACTTGAGGCACTTGATGTATGTTTTCCCACTGCATCGGTCTGCCATGAACCCTACAGAAACCTAAGTGTCAGTTTTGGCCCATAGTGGACTCCATTTGTGTTGTGTAAAATGGGGGAAATAAAAAGTTAGCAAATCCCCATGTCCTCCTCAGAGGACATTCATAAAAACATTTAGTTTTAGGTCAAATAAGTATTACACTGCTCTGAAAACTCACTACACTAACTCCTAAGATGTTCCCTTACTATAATTAATCAAAAATATTGAACTCACAACACTGGTCATTACAAACTTACCATTTATCTTTCTATAAATAGTGCTTGTGTTGATGGACGCCATTTTAAAATACAATGAAATTATCTTTTTCAAAGCCACACCCATGTCATATGTTTGAAAATCCCAGGATGAACACGAAATGCCATGAGACTGGGTTGTCTATGGAGTACAATTGGACTTAATGCTGTGGCATGTATAACCTCAAAGTAATGGACCAAAACCCAATGTGCTCCACAGAGGACAAAAATGTATGGGTGGGTCTCTGGAGGATATAAATCGACACATACATTATTGTAGGCTACCCAGTAGTGTATAAAGTACATCAAATAAACCCCCCACCTTTACTAACTTCAAAACTGAAGTGATGAACAAATTAATGCACCTATAATTTATATAAAATATATATACATTTTGTAATCTGATGTTTAAAGGTGCCTTTCTAAATAGCTACTACTTTTACTTTTGGTACCTAAAGAATATTTTGACACTAATACTTTTTTAGTTTTACTTGAGTACACATTTGGATGCAGTACTTTGACTTGTAACTGAGTATTTTTACACTGTAGTATTACTACCTTTAGTTAAGTAAATAACCTGAGTACTTCTTCCGTCTCTGCATTTCACCGCATAATAGGCCTATAGTTGTCCTTTGATCACACAAGTACTTATAAAAGAGAATAATATAAGGTAGCATCAAACATGGGCCTTCATTCATAAAGAAGTTATAATTTAAGAAATGTTTTCCTATAAAAACAACATTGTTTTCTTACCACTATGATAGGTAGGCCTTTTTCTGTGTTTTTCGTCAGAGGTTTTTGAGGTAGAACTCAAGTCAAGCACAAATTCTTTTTTAAGAGTTGTATGTATTATTGTAATTAAGTTCATTGTTTGAGATGTTGGGAAGACATTGAGTACTTTCTGACAAGTTATCATTATTTATGTTGTTTAGTAATGCTGCTTGTGATTTTTGTATTAAGAGTGTGTTAAATGTTAATTATATCATTTGTTATTTTGTCTATTTACTTTGTTACTTTGTTCACATAGTCAAAATAAGTTAAACAAAATAAATAAAATAAAATAAAAATGATGGCAAAGAACTCTCTTATGAGAGTGAGAATTTAGGTTTTGTTTAAATATATAATTAATTGAGTTAAATAAATGACCTAACAATATGTCAAACATGTTATTTTATCAACCGGAACTACTTCTCTGTAAATATTTCCACAGCAAACAGTGCTGCACCCTAGCTCAAATATTTACTGAATACATCTGGAGAGCTAGAGCGCTATTAATCCAATTCAGGCTGGCTGCAGAAAATGGATTAAGTGCACCACTTCAAAGATATATAAGTGTTGTTCCATGGTATGTGCAACCAGGCAGTATCATGAACATCATTATGTTTGGACTAAATCTTAATAGCCAAATGTCCTTATTATTTCTAAAATCAAGGGCTTTTTGTAAGGGTCGTGCCCCTGATAAAACTAGAAGGCTGCCGAGCGTTGGAACATCATGAAGAGTTTGTCTGAGGTCTCTCAGCTGTTGGCCTTGCATGAAGTCAAAAGTGCACAATCCAATCAGGGGGATCCAACTCCCACCTCAATGTGCAGCCTATAGGCTACAATTGAGACATTGTGTGCATGGATTCCAAGCCCTGTCATAATACATTCAATAAACACTGCACATTTGAAGTTTCCTAACAATTGTTTTTTGCAGTTATTTGTTGTAAAACATATTCAAATTATTTTAAGTTTGGCTGATTTGCATGAAAAGGCTTTTGTCAGCAGCATGATCACAGCACATGATGTACAAAGTGGCAAACAAACACACAGATGGGAATAATAAAAGAAGGAACACCTCAGAGGGAACTCAAGTCAGTTTGTCTTTGATCCCTGAGCGCCACTCAGCCAGTGCTGTCTGAATTTATGCATTGACAGGCACTCAAAGACATTTAAATATGACCATGTGGAAGTCTTTTAAGACAGATGATTTAATTACAGAGCTCTTTGTTTGTCATGATAAGCTGTGACACTAAAACAGATAGTCCCTCCTATAAAATCATATCAAAGAAATACAGTAGATATTTCATGGCACGTGGCACTTGGATTATTTCTTCCAAATGGTCCTATCATTAACAGACCCTGTAAAAAAAGATCATAATAACCTAAATGATAAAAGTTCTTCTTTAAAATAAAAAGAACCGGGTTTATAGAATACTACGTTTATGCATGTTCTTTGTTGGCATTTAGGAAGTGTTTCAACTAATGTCCTTAACCGACATCCTGTTAGTTCACATGTAATGAGTCAGCAAGAGTGCACTGCATCACCTTATTTCCTTGTGATTGATAAGATTATCAGCACATTATGATCATGTCGGGGGGTCTTCAAAGTGTTCACAGAGAGATTACCATGAGCTAATCATGAGATTTTAAAAAAAGAGCACCGACACTGCAGTCACTGAATAGTAGGAAGTCCGATTGATTACTTAAAAACGGTCACACCCATTTCTTAAAGCTCACCAACTATGTATATAGGCTGTAAACAACAGGCATGCACAGTTTGGTAGGAGCAGCAGTGTGACAGACTCCCTCCACATTTTATCTTAAGACGGATATCACTTGTTTGTCTTGCAGAGGTGTAACAAGGTAAGACATTTGAGTTAACACAATGCTATATCACTGAATGAAGAGACATACCAATTTCGATATATATTACATTTTTGCAGTGCATAGTTTCTTGTTCATGCAACGTAACTAAATGATATTTCTTTTTTTTGCAGAATCGGAGTTTCAAAGCCTGATTCTTGGAAAACATGGGGAACGAAACATCCAAGAACAAAGAGCTTACCAAGGTAGCATTTTATTCAAAGTAACAAAAAACTGTGATGTTAACCCTATAACTGAAGTATCTATAACTTATAATACATTTTAATTTTCTCATGGAAAAGCAGATGCTAATGGCTGTTTGGACCACATATGTTATCCCATATTTTTCTAAATGTTTGATTGTTAGCAGTTGTAAATGTAAATGTAAAATCAGTGTTTTGTTCAAATAACCCACTGTAGATAATGTCTTGTTAACTGTGGACCAATCTATACAGTATCTCTTTATTACTTTTTTATAGAATGGGAGCATTTCTGGGAAGCATAACAATGGATCAATTAATGGCATCTCTACAAACATCAAATCTAATGGAGTGGCGACTGTTGGTGAGTGAGATCTGTTTTTACTAGAATACCTAATCATGTTTTAACTTTAAAAAAGCATGGTAGAAATATGTCATATACGGTATATACACATTTGGACACAGTGCGAAAATTAACTTGTTGTCTTCAAATGTTGAGAATCTGAGGATGACAGTCATATTTGTACTGTTCTTAATATATTAAGCTGTATATTGCTTATTGGGAAAATATTATACACTAGTCTCTGACACATAAAATCAGCTGATCGATGTTGGATTAGTCCTTTGGACTTTATAACACTCTGTAAACACAGTGACTCCCAGCTGGACTGTGTCTTGGGACTTCCAAAGTAAACCTTAGGCGTAGTCTCATGCAGTGACAAGGAGCAACTGTTTATCCTGTCATGGTGTGGTTTGTGTCAGTGCAGAGACAATAGTGCTGCAGGATTCCCACTGTCACCTGAGTTTGTCTAAAGCTAATGTTGGCGACGGAGACAATTTCACTTTCTCACACATAGTCCATGTTTACTTCATGGAGACATGGAGCAAAGTAGATATCGTGCATAAGTTAAATATTGCATTCAAAGAAGTTAACATAAAATAAACACTGATGTGTAATATAAATGACAGCTGCAAAAATATTTGGTAAAGCATATTCAAACACACGAATAATTATTAGATAAGATGCATTATTGTAACACAGACTTCACATTACAGACAAGAGAAAAACATAAAATAATCAACTAGCAACATGTAAAATATTTGTCAGAAAGTTAGGTAATTTCAGGTTCCAATCTTTAATTCCCAACCCTTTTTTTTTAACCTTGCCACAGAAACAACTGAGCCGGACTACATGATAGTCGAAACCGACTCTAAATCTGCTGCAGCTCCGATTATTTCTGAGCTCCTGGAAACCATCATCCAAAAGGAAGAAGTCAAGGAAATAAATGAAAGTCCACCAGATGAAAGTCTTCCTGCCCCCAATCCACAGACAGTAAGTGCAGATTTCATGTTTGTTTTCAAATTTAATATTGTATTCTTTTTATCGTCAACAAATACCATGCCAAGACCTAAACAAACATGTGTTGCTCTCGTCGCCAAAGCCTGGTTTATCGTATTTCTAATCCAAACCGTAAAATATTCCAGTTCCTGTTTGAGTAGCATTTGCTCAAGAACTACATTGACCAGCTTTTTTAAAATAATTACTTAACCCTTTTCTAGAAACGAGCATTTTCTTGATTAGGACAACATTATTGTGTCTATTTTGTGCCTTGGGAGGTTGGAGAGTAAAGCTGGACGTAATTTCTTTACTAACAGACTGCTGCTGCTGTAACGGCAACCTAAATGTATGTCTTTTGGCCAAAGAAGAAAAGGGGGGAGGGAAATCCGAGAGCCCTGAAAGAAGAACTAATGCATTGTTGGTTTGGTCTTTTGTCATATTTGTTGACTGTAAGGGAAATAAAGAAAAATGTCTTATCCTTCAATGTTTTCTAATCTCCAAAACAATCTGCCTGCCAAATTGACTAATATCACTTCGTAAGGTAAGCCAATTTAAGGGGTATATAAACCAATCCACTAACAAATTGAAACAAAAAGATAGAAAGAATTTCTGCAACCAAATAAATAAATAGTCTCAATCAAATGTGATCAAGCACATGGTTGTGATATATGTCACGGAACCAATTCATTTTTAATTTTTAATATTTTATCTAAACACCAATGTTGATTTTCATGATAAAGGAGTCGGACACAAGGGAAGAGGAAGCCATCACCGTGATCATCGATGTGCACCAAGACGGCTTTGAATACCCACTTTGGAAAGCTGAAATATCAACACAAACGGACAGAACAATTGAGGCACATATTTCAACGCAAACTGGTGAGGATAATGTTGATACAACCACCTATACTGATGGTCCAGTGGAAGTCATAATGGAGGCATCGCAAGAAGATCCGCCAAATGGGTGGGCATTTTTCATTGCGGGGGTTGTTGAAGATACTTTGAATGAGGAGCACTTAGACAACCAGACAGCTGGGATCATCAATGAAGAACTTGTCAAGGAGAACATAGTGTGTGAGAGTATATTGTTCAGAGAAGAATGGGTGGAAGTTATCTACATCATAAACTTCAATGAATCTAATGTGGTCACTACTGAGGCCCAGGACACAAATGGTGTCTCGTCCCCAGATGAAGAGCCAACCAATACGGTGATGGAAACAATCCCGGAAGTGGTTTGTGAGGAGCAAAATAATTCAACTGCAAACCAAGACATTTCTGTCCATCCTGTGACAGTTCTGTTAGTAAATGTGAAATCTGCCCATGAAGAGGTTAACAAAGAGGATGCTGCTACAGTTCAAGATGTACCAAACATATGTGAAGTTAAAGGACTTGCTTTAGAGGAACTATCTGTCCCTCCTGTGATGGTACTGCTGGTAAATATGGAATCTGCCCATGAAGAGGTCACCGCGGATGATGCTCCAGCAGTTGAAGATGTACCAGAAATATGTGAACTAAAAGTAATGGCTGTAGAAGAACTTTCTGTCCCTCCTGTGACGGTTCTTCTTGTAAATGTGGAATCTGCCCATGAAGAGGTCACCGCGGATGAGGCTCCTGCAGTTGAAGATGTACCAGAAATATGTGAAGATGTGGAATCTGCCCAAGAGGTCACTGCAGATGATGTCGTTACCGTTGAGGCAGTACCAGAAATATGTGAAGAAGAAGGACTTGCTGTAGAGGAACTATCTGCCCCTCCTGTGACAGCACTGCTGGTAAATATGAAATCTGCCCATGAAGGGGAAGCCACAGATACTGCAGCTGAGGATGTACCAGAAAGATGTAAACAAGAAGTCCTAGCTGTTGCAGTTGAGAATGTACCAACAAGATGTGAAAACGTGGAACCTGTCCACGAAGAGGTCACCGCAGATGATGCTCCTGCAGTCGAAGATGTACCAGAAATATGTGAACAAGAAGTACTTGCTGTATTGGTACTTCCTGTCCCTCCTGTGACAGTTCTTCTAGTAAATGTGGAACCTGCCCATGAAGAAATCAGCGCAAATGGTGTCGTTGCAGCTGAGAACATACCAGAAATATGTGAAAATGTGGAATCTGCCCAAGGAGAGGTCACTGCAGATGATGTCGTTACAGTTGAGGTAGTACCAGAAATATTTGAACAAAAAGTTCTTGCTGTTGCAGTTGAGAATGTACAAGAAATATGTGAAACCGTGGAATCTGCCCATGAAGAGGCCACCTCTGGTCATGCTGTTGCAGTTAAGGATGTACAAGAAATATGTGGACAAGTAGTGCTTGATGATGAGTGGGATAGATGTCCTAAGGAAGAAGTTATCATTGTAGAAGCTCCGTCCATTGAGCGTATCACCTTTGAAGAACTTCCTGAAGAAAAGTTATGCTCTCATGATGATGAAGAAATGCTTGGATATATTCTTGAAGTTATTACTAGAGATATGAATGCAGAGGTTGGTGAAGATGTGAGTACTGATCTGGGACCAGAGCAAGTTGAAGAAACAGAGCCAAGTCATGTCCAAGATGATGATGAGATGATAATGGCGGCAGCGATTGAAACCCTTTCACTGGAACTTGAATGTTTTGCCATCACCTCTCAGGAATCTCTTGATGATTCTGCGGATCATGTCGAAGAAGAGGTGATCACTGCAACTAGTTATTTACACTTATCTGGAGAACAAGTAGCAGGCCTAGTGAATCCAGAGGAGCCAGTTACTGAGATGACCACCGAAGAAGCAATAGAGGCTTTATCAAATGAAATGGAAGCAGTGCCAGAAAGTGTTGAAGAAGATACGACAGGAGGCCAAGTCATCGGGGAAGACGGTTCTGAGGAAACTATGGAACAAAGTGATGATGTTTTGGCTCAAGCTGTAACACCCGAACAAATCCCAGTAGAACAGGTAGAGGAAACCCCAAGCCCACTTGACGAGGATGCAACCAAAGAGTTGTTGAGGAACACACCAGAAGCAGTTTTTGAAGATATTTCGGGGCTGCTTGAAGTTACTGAAAACATAGTTGAGGAACCTGCTGACGTGCCACCAATGGATGCCACAGAAGAGTCTGAGCCTTGCGTTTCAGACCAAGAGGAACTCGTAGAGGAGAACATCTTCTTAGCCGAAATGCCAATAGATTCAACTCATGTTGTTTCTGAGATGTCTATGGAGGAGAATGCAAGCCTTCCTGAGCAACCACGAAATGGCAATGTGTTGGTAGTCCTACTCGAGACAATCGAAGATGAAGTTACAGAAGAGATCATGCAAGAAACAGATCATTCTGGTCGTAGTTTATCTGCTGAAGAGAAGAACTATGCTTTTCTTGAGACCATTGTAGAGGAAATCCTCACAGAAGACGATGATGAAGCTGAATGTGACCTTGTGACTTCAGAGGAGGACTCTGAAGAGAATTCAGAGGATGAATCAAGTGGGACCTCCACAGATTCATCACTGGACTTAAGTGTCACAACCACAGACATGGAAGCGTTATTGGTCAGGCTGCAGTCAGCTTGTGTGGAAGTTGTTGAAGAATCAGCATACGTATAGGCTTGGTCGTTTCACGCTATCTTTAGTGGGATACGAAATTACTCTTACTATTAATGTGGCTCCAAAGGAAGAAGAGCAGTAAAATGTTGAATGAATGAAAAATATTGATCAACCTCTTAAGGAAATCAAGTGTTTAACGTTTTGCACCAGGAGTTATACATAGAGGTAGCTGTTGTTGTATCGGCTAGTAGCAAACTACGTACATTTGAGAGTAAGTTGCCATACTAAAATAATTTAATTTCTTATTTAACAGTTGATGTGGCTAGTTATCTACTTATCTATTTCGTCAAAGTTATCATGAGTTTGTATCTGTTTATAAATATGTTGGGCAGCTTATTTTTTTCAAAGAGGTTAGTTGTCCTTTTAGTTGAACAAAACAAATAGAAAGCTCTAATTCAAAGTAATGTTTCTTTACTTAAAGAACCTTTAACTTTTGTAATGAACAAAAACTTTACTATGAACACGTTTACTCAAGTTTAAAACACAGGACAGAGACCTCCAATATTTTGAAAGAGAAACTTGAGTGCAATGACCAGTGATTGTGATTGGCCCTCCCTGGCTGGCAGTCCCTTTGCTGCATAAGTGAAGATATGTAGTAGTAATTGCAATTTGATTGTAAATTGTATGTTGTGTTTTATAATAATTAAAAGCAGTGTTATTTATATATCATCAACACAAGATGAAATTGTGAAGTTTTGAAATGTTTTCCAATAAAATGAAAAATGTAAACATCTTGTTCATTCATAATTTAGTACATTTCATCCTTTTCATTCGTGTTTAGTGACAAATAATACCAACTTTCACAAGAGAAAGAGAAGGGTTTAAAAACAAAACATTCAAATTAAATCAGTCCACACTGAAGGAAAATGGTATGCAAAACTATGTATTATATACCCACCATCATGTCACAGCAAGGTATTTGAGTTTCCTCACATTTTCCAGGGCATAACTCTCACACATTGTTGAATATCAATGAGTGAGGGGTGGGACACACACATTAATAAAAGGCTGATTGTTGACAATGCCTCGAGTAGGCAGAGGCATGGTTGGAATTGTGCTCCCATCTCAATGCTGCGATTAAGACACTCACTGCTTGCATTATCAGCTGTGGGGCTCTAACATAATTCTCAAAGGCTAATTCTTTGTGATGCTGTATAGGGGACAGCTAACTTAAAGCAAGAATCAGAATCACTACCGGAGCCGGAGAGTGTGACTCTAGACCTGTGTCCAGTTGAAGAAACAGCTCCTGAAACTGTCAACGGAAACATTCAACCGGTGGAAACCCAAAAGGCAAGCAAACCAGAGGAGAATCCAGTTATGAACTTCTTCAAAAAAATAGTAAGTGACACAATTTCAGAAATTAGAGGCGGATATTCAATTGATATTCCAAATTGTTTGAAAAAATAGACTGCTGTGGAAAAAATGCATTGAAGAATTTGCTGTAGTGTAAAGGAAGGAAACAGATCTACCATTGTTATCTGTAATTATTACTGAAGTCAAACAGCTGCTTAAAAAACTCATATGAATATTTTCACATTTCTCTTAAAGCCTTACTGAAACCAAATCATTTAATGTAAAGCAGTCTTAACTAATTCAACAGATGCTGCGTCACATTTTATTGGTGATTTCTCTTGTTTTATGTTGAGGTATGTGAAAAGGGACAGATAAGATATCCATGACAATATGACAGCATTGATGGAAAACCTACAACAATTAGCTATTGTATTTCCTCTTCAACATGCTGTGTTTGGGACATTTAAAGAGTTACCATTGCTCTAGCCCCATGCTAATCAAGTCTCTGAACATGCGGGAATGTGGTGGCCTATTGTTCGAGCCATAGTGTGAGCTCACAAGGGGGGCCTGTGCTGTTGGAAGTTGAGATTTGTGAAGATAGAGCGAGGGCAGGCCTACGCCATCTCCGCAGCACAATGGCTGTCACAATGACAGCGCACGTACTGTATGTGCTCTGTCAGGGACCTGAGAGTGCCTCAGTCAGCTCATCATAAAGGCCTGTGTCTGCATTCATGAAAGGCTTGTATCTAAATAATATTTATTCTGTTTCTATAACATGGGCGAAAGAACGCTGACTTTGTTCTACACAGCTTCAGTGCAGGCTATAAGAAATAACATATAACATTTGAAAGCTAGGCCTTTAGTTTTTCTATTACGAACGGCACAAATAAAAAAATCTTCCCTTGTTGCACAGGTGACTCTCAAAGTAACCAAGGAAACAGCTACTCCTGAAGCCACAAAAGAGCAGGTGAACAGATGTTTTTGAAACATTAAAAACATGTTTAAATATTAACTGGCCGTTGCTAATTAAGAAAGGTTTTAATTTTCTCATTTTCATTTCTTCTCAACATCCAATGTATATCATGCTTTTTTTTGTTTAGTTGCATCAGTGAACTCAAGCTTGTTTGCACATCTTTGTTTGCTTAACTTTATTCCTCTAACTGTTTCCTTTTTTCTGTTGGCAAATAGTCCCAGGAGTGCCCACCAGTGACAACCACTACTGTGAGAACATTCCCCATGAAGTGTTATAATTCGCTTTTATTTATCTCGAAAGGATATCTTTACTGGACATTAGTTGGGTTCAGTTAACTTCCATAAATGCTACTTTAATTGCTAGTGTTTCATTGTACACACACATTCTTTTCATTGTTTATTTTGGACTAAACTTACTTGCTGATAACTGGTTTGCATTCATCATTGCACCTTAAATTGTAATTGTGTACTTTATCATGTATGTAAGTGTGGAGTGTTTTCTTTTAAGCAATTATTTGAACACTCACTCTCTGAATAGGTTGCACAAGTATCTGAGCCGCCCCCAGCACCCAAAGGGGGGATGTCTATCCCACCACCACCTCCTCCAGAGCCACCCAAAATGGAAATCAAGGCAGAACTAGCTGCTAAACCTGCCAAACCCACACTCAAAGAAGAACCAAAAGCTGCTGGAAAGTCACCCAAGGCCTCAAAAGGATTATCAGCCAGAGTCAATCTGAGCAATCTCTTCCGTCCAAAGGTAAATAAACAGCAAACCAAAGATTGTAAAACAAGATAGTTACGTAAAGGGGTGGTTATTCATGTAGAATTGCAATGATACATGAGTAAAATCTGAGTATAATGCAGAGTGAATGTGAATTTGAGGTACTGCTAGGTCTCAAGGCATCCAAGGGCAAGAGTGCTTCAGCAAGTGGAGCCAATGCCAAGACTGCAGCAGTGGTACAGTAGATTATTATATTCTCTGACCATGGCTCTTCCTGTTACTAACTGAACAAGAGCTGGTCTGTCTGGACGTGGCAAGAACAGAACAAATAGCTGTTTTCAAATAGGAATAAACAGCAAGTGTAAGATAGTATTTATTGTGCCTTGAACCTCACCCAGGGTATCAGATTGTTGTTGTTCTCTTTCAAAGATGTGACTTGGATGTGACATGGAGATACATGTCCAATAATCACATAAATATTTCCGGAGGAAACTGTGTCAAGTTAGCAGCACTGTTTGTACCACAATCCCCTTTCCATGATGTTTGCACTATTTAAAAATGGTATTAGTGATTCATTTAATTCACACAAAATGTCAAGAAAATACATGTATTTTGCCTGCATAAAATTAGATGAGGAGATCAACACTACTCTTATGTTTTTGCACTAACTATCAAGCTACAGTGAGAAAACATGGAGCTTAGCTTAGCACAACAACTGGAAACAGCTAGCTTGGCACCTGGAAAAAGAATAAAACATTAAACTGACCTATGAACCTTTAGACAGTGCACTTTGAGTATGTCCAGTAAATTCACACTGCATACTAAGTAATTGTTGAAAAATCCTAAACAATTAGACTGCGATACATACTCAATTTGTTGTCAGTATAACTAGGCTATATTAGCATGTGAATTCAAACAAAGCCCAATAAATAGTTGCAGCACATGAATCCTATTAAACAACTTCTCATTTGTACTCACTTTATGTACAAATCAAACAGGCAACATACAGTGCTATTTGCCTACTTAAGAGCTAGCCGATTCTTCCTGCCTCCAGTCTTTATGCTATGCTAGGCTAACCACTTTCTAGCTACATACTTAGCTCACTGATATGAGAGTGGTATTGATCTTCTCATCTAATTCTCAACAAGAAAGCACATACACGTTATCAAAAATGTCAAACTATTCTTTTAATCTTTTTATAATGACAACATTTCCTCTGTGTTTAAAGGACATCTCCTGTCTATCATGTTGCTTTGACTAACAATATTAATTCCTCCAATGTCCTGCAGAAAGTCAATGATGAACCACCAGAGCCAGAAGTAGAGGTAGAGGTACAACCAGTAGTAGAAGTACAGGTAAACCAGAGTGCATGCTCAATCTCATCAGGAGTATTCAGGGGATTGTGTATTTTAATGTGAGTTTGAATATCAAGTCTTTCACCAAACCCGCACAGTGGGTATTATTTTAAACAGTCTTTTACAGCTGTGCTCATAACAGACATACCATATAAATAAAAGCACGTTCAAATCATCTTAATTTGCATCTCTTCAGAATAAAAAAGTAGTTTTGCTCTGCAGGAGACACCAGAGGAGACACCAGAGCCAGTTGTAGAAGTCCAGGTAAAACAAGTATGAGAGTTGTAAATCTCAGGGTCTTTTTTTTTGGGATTGGAATAGTCGTCTGATGATCTGATTATTCTCTGTTTTCATATGTTGTGATTCATTTGCATCTGCTCAGAGTGAAATTAATGTTCAACCCACTAAGACAGCAGAGGAGGCTGCAGAGCCAGTTGTAGAAGAGCAGGTAAATCAGCAGGAAGTGCTCACGAATATGAATTCCTAATTTTCCTCACTTTACAGGCACCTCTGACGTGTTATTGAACCAGCTATCAAATATTATGTTAAACCAAAAATAATCTTTCACCATTCATAATATTCATTTTAAAAAATGTGGCATTATTCTTTCACGTTTTGAAAAGTTTTAAGCAATTCAAATAATGGTATAATTCCCGGCAGATGGAGGAAGAGGTACCACAGCCAGTGGTAGAAGCTGAGGTAAATTAAAGGATGTCAACATTTTGGGAAATACTCTTAATTGCTTTCTTGCAGAGATTTGAAGATCACTCTCATATCTGTTCGTAAAGTATGAAGCAAAAGCTAGCAACCGCTTAGCTTAGCTTAGCATAGGCTGGGAACAGCTGACCGGCCTCTGTCGGAAAGTAAATAAATCAGCCTTTAGCCATTTAACATTTCTGATAAAATCACTACATTACAAAACAGTGTGATTCCATAACTTTTGGACAGCCAGGCTAGCTAGTTGTTTACAGAGCTCTCAAGTCTCACACGCATTTCACTCCATTCACACGCTCACACGCCACACCTTGTATTTCTCACGCAGAAATGTCTTTCCAGGGTACCGCCCACCAAGTTGCGCCGCAATTTTGTAAACAACAAACTAGGCTTGTTTGAGACGCGTGCACTCCACTAGCACCCCCCCTCCCCCCGTTGACATTCGCGATACAGAGGGCTTCATACTCCACTAGCACCCCCCCGTTGACATTTGCGGTACAGAGGGCTTCATGGGAACTTTGATGGGAGCGTGAAGTTGGAGTAGGCTACCAAACACCGCTGCCAAAATCTCACTCTGAACTCTGTTCAAAACTTGAGAGCCCTGTGTTTAAATTAGTTATGCTATGCTAAGCTAACAGTTTCCTGCATCCTATATAATTAGGTGTGAAAATTATATCAATCATCACATTTCTTTGCAAGAAATATACTTTTCCTGATGTGTCAAACTACTTCTTTAAAGGAGTAATCTTGGGTGGTGTCATGCACTTTTTCTATTTCCTTGTGTTGCTTTTCCTACAGACGATAACATTCTATCTTTTGTGCATGATTTTCTGGGATTCTCATTCTTACAGGGACAGGTTTTTATCCAATTCTTCTTCCTCCTCTTCTGCTCTGATCCTGCTTGGATCGTTTCCAACCCTTTTACCTCTTCTTTTGCTTCACAGGTGGCAGCTCCTGTTCTCACCCTATCCGCTTCAATCATTGCCTTGCCTTTAAATCATCAATACCTCATGATATGTATTGTCTTCTCTGCTGTTTCCATTAAAGAAGGTGGATCCCTCAAAAGCTGGCACCCTGGAGGCCGCCTTGAAACCCGAACCTCCACCGCCTGTTCAGGAAGAAAAGAAAACAGACTCAAAGCCATCCTTCTTTTCCATGTTCAAGTCCAAAGTAAGGACCTATACACTATTTGACAATATCTTAGAAATATGGTGGAATTATTAGAGAAAGTAACAAGTTAATGTGAATTTAAGGTATTCTTAAACCACATGACCACAGGCAACAACAACTGGAGTAATCAATACAGTAGCATGACCTCTCGAAAATAGACGCAATATTAACCAGATGAATACAAAAATGTATAACATCTGGTATTAATACCTGCTTTCAATCTGTTTTTTTCTCCATGTGTCATTATATTTGAGAATCAGAACAGCACATATCAGTGCATTTACTAAGACACACAGGATTCTAACATCTGGTACATCTTAATGTCACTTGATCTCAAAGTTCAAGTTTCAAGGCTTTTCTTGTCATGTGTGGATAGCTACAGTGTAGTTATGACAATGGAAATCTTAGGTCACAGGTTCCTCCAACAGATCAAAAAATAAAACAGATAACATAGTCCAAGTAAATAAAATTAAATATAATAAAAACAGAATATGAGTTCAACTGTGCTTATGATTGGTGCACATCACACATTCTAAACCAAAGGCTGCAATAATTCGTTTTTCATTCACTTTCAGGCCGCTGACCCCAAGAAGGCGCCCCCTTCCCCCGCTGCAGCAGCAGAGACAGTGAAAGCCAAGGAGGAGCCCAAAGCAGCAGCCAAGTCAGAGGCGGTTGTAGAAAACAAACCCGCTGCAGTGGCCCCTCCAGCTGGAGAAGATGCAGCCCATGCTCCCAGGAAACTGGAGAAGAGGAACTCCATCCATTCGTTCTTTAAAACTCTGGTAAGGATGGTGTCCCTCTTCCACTGAAGTTACTGACGCTTTTTCTGGTTGAATGGACCTTTATATTGCAATTAGTTGCAGCTTATCTCCACTAGATGGCAGCAACAACTTGTAAAGTAACCAAACGTGTGGGCCATGTTTGCAGTGCATATTGTGAATTGTTTGTGTAGAGTTTGTTTTTATATCTATTTGACTTAAATAAGTTGACACATATTCCTTTCATAGTAATCAATGCAACTGAAAAAAGGGGGAAGTGCTTTCAAAAGTAAAAAAGAACTAAAATTAGAAATTGTTCCCCACAATATAATTGAAAAAAGGCTTCTAGAAAACTTAAGTCAAATGCAAATACTCATCTAATGGGTTGTGTTCAGATGTGGCATGCATAATATGGGTCTTCAAAAACAAGATTAGTAGATGGAAACATTTACAATTGTTTTCCCTTTCAACTTCAGGGTCAGAGACGTAGCTCGACAGAAGCCGGGGTCCAGACGGAGCAAGTCCCTGCAGCTGCAGCTGAGAAGGCCAAATGAAACCAGAACCAACAGTGAAGTTTCCCTGTACAAAACCCCTCTATCTTTGTTGCTCTTACTCAATCTTTATATCTTTCAACCCTATTGAGTTACTTTAACTACATTTTTTTTGTCTTTGTTACTGTTTAGTTAAAATATGGAAAGAAAAGTGACTGAAAGGGTAGAAGCAAGTCGATAGAAAGTCAAAGTTGAACAAGTTGTGATTTGAAATGCTCAAAGGCGAGGTTGTTGAGATATATATATATATTTTCTGGTCATATACATGTCTTGACTTAAAGTAATGTGAGTGAGAAACGTTTTCTACAGACATTTAATGTGACTCACGGGGTTTGAGCAATAGACAGGACCAGGCTTTGCTTTTAGCAATAAGTTTGTCAAAAGAAAAACAGGTTCAAGTTTTAGAAGGGCGGGAAAAACCTTGGCAATGCAGAGGTTAATATCGAACGAATAGCAACAGAAGTACTTTTATCTATATGACATTATAAGAACATATTCGTATAACAAACTTCACTTACATATTATTTTAACTTGATGTAAACTAAAGCACATACATACACATCCTAACAGTCATGTATTGGGCCATATGGGAAAAATCACAATCTTTACTTATCTGCACGGAAATTATTGTAAACAAAAACAAAATGGTGTCATTGTGCAAATGTGTCCTTGTGGTGCGCTTTGCCTCATATATCACAGTGGCTTAGCTTTTTAATTTGATTACAGCATGTCATTTAAAAAGACGTCTTATGGTGTTAGTTATTTGTTTTTCGACATATGTGCAATTAATATAAAGCTTTCGTTTACCTATATGTATGTATGTGTAACTTCAACTATCTTAAAAGACAATAAATATGTTCACTGTTTGTTTTTTCATCCATCAGTAGAGGAACAAGAAAAACTGGATGTGGAGACAACTGCAAAACATATGTGGCTCAGCAAGTTTTACTGAAATAATATTACATCATATGTTTTATACGATACAGGACTAAACGTGTGAGCTAATGACACATGACATACGAGTCAAAGCTGACTATGTTGGGTGTATAAGTACTACTCGTCTATGTGTTTATCTGTATGGCTAATAGACAAGTGACGGGCATCTGATAGACATGCTCACAAGAAATACAACTCTCCTCCATGAAACACCTTAGAGATAAAAGATATGAAACAAGATCTGAGGAATTGTATATTCCAGGTAAAGGAAGCCCTTAAATATACCATTACCATTTATGATGTAATTTCTGTGATGGATCTCACAGGGCGCAGTCTTTGGAAGGATGTGTTTTAGAAGGTAATGTCTGAGACCCACCATTCACCCACCATTAAGGGATGAGTCTCGGCCCCTGAAGGCATAACTCACGCTGCTCCTTTGTTATCAATGAGACACACTCTTCTTGCATTACCCTCTATAATAGTTGTGATCATTTTAAATCGGGCATCAAAGTAATTGCCGTGGCACTTAGGGAGGAAAAAGTGAGGTATTGCTCTCACGATATGAAACATGTGGTCCATTCTCTGAGGATTGATTTAAATTAAGATGAACGTTTTTGTCTCATTGCTATGTGCGAAAAAACTCATTAGTAAACATAAAGTCATTCATTATTTACATGATCTTAAATTCAAATCCTTTAAAGCACCACGCCAGCACTTCCTTATGTCTTCTCTTTCTCATGCAGTGATTAGGAAATTTACTCGGCCTATTTTGCCAAAAGAAAATGCAGATGACGGCTGCATGTCGCTACAAGCAGTCCGCCAGAGCTGTGGGTGTTTCAAGGCAAGGCTTTTCTACACAATCTTTATTTCATGAGCACAATCACAGACAGAAATGAACAGTGGAGTTATAGGTATGGATTTTACAATGCGTGCAGATTGTACACCCTGCATAAGGTCCTATTGACCACCATGTTGCTGCAGTTCATCCCAAGACAATGCATGGGACTGTGTGAATGCAGCGAGCTCAGAGGGGGAGGAACAAGGGAACAGTGGGCAGGGAGGCTTGACAGGAGGCCTGCTGTCAGACCCAATGTGCATCAGGGCACTGCTCGCTGCAAACAGTTCTGTAGAGTGAGGAAACATTAGGGGAAATCATCCCAGGGTCAAACACATTCAGATTATTCGCAGTGATCTTCCCTCCAAAGGACAGTCCTGATGGTCCTGCAGGCCCAACATGTGTGTTTGTGTTAGGGAGGCTTCCTCATGCAGATGCTTTCAAGTGACTTTTAGGGCTGGTTTTTGTGGGGCTTTTCAGGGGAATGTGACATCCTGCTGCAGGGACAAAAGGCGTCTGTAGTTTGATACCACACATGCTATACATAACTGGAGCTATTTTAATGCCTCTCTAAATAAAATACATGTTTTCTGTTCATTGGTGTTGTTTGTCCTCAGATAAATGGAGTTGGCTATGTTCAGTTAAAAAAGCATTTTAAATAAGATGAATTAAGAAGTACTTTATTGATCTCAATTTGGGAAATGTTTGCGTTGCAGCGGGATAAAAAGACAAGGCAATGTACATAAGAGAAAAAGACTAGAAATAAACAATCCAAAATATTTCTGAAATAGAAATAAAATAGCATTAAAAAAGTAAAAGATATACATGTGGAAATACAAACGTACAGGAACTGATTATTAGAGCCAATCAGCAGATGAAATGCTTTCATTTCCTTTTTTGTACCCGGTTAATGTCTTGACGAGTGTTTCGCGAGTAAACAGACATGGTAAATTGCATTTTGATGTATAAATTATGTTTAAAAGAAAAACATCATTGAACAAATGCGGCCCGTAACAAGGGATTATATGTTTCTGCTACAGCAAATGCATGACAAATGGTTTTTAAACATTCCTGATGAATGTAGATTATTACATTTAGATGATCAGCCATGAAGATATCCATCTAGAATACATATGGTTTGCCTCAGACTCATGGACATGCATCATTAGGATGAGGTTTCTCATAGCACAGACGGATCAGAATGATTGACTACAGAGCAAATGCGTCTAAACCGAGGTGTGGCATCCTAATCTGCCAATTTTAAATGTAAGATTTTTTCACATGTTTCCAGGCGCTGTATTTTATATTTGAGATTAAGAACAGGAAAACAGCATTTTGTTAGTTTCTCCTTGTTTTGATGATTAGAAAAACCTAATATTCCAAATAGCAGTATTCAACAGATGCATAACTCTCGCTATGTTTATCTAAATAATAATGGCTAAGAAACTATTCAATAGTTATCTGCATATTTGTTTATTTCTGTATACCTTCATCATAGTGTATTTTCCCAGTCCTCTACGTTATAGACTTTATTTCTTTTATATATTGTATTATATGGGTCAATATGGGATACTGAAATAGTCAGTATTGAATTGACAGCAGCGCACTAGCAGCAGAACAAAGAGCACATCCTCAATATCTCCTCAGGAAATATACAAAGTATGTCAAATATTTGCATTACTCAGAAAAAAGGAATGCTTTTTGGTCCTGATCAAATGTGTCACACTGATGATCCACGACACAACAGCTGGTTGCATTGACTTAACATTGCCGGCTAGGGGTGAGAAAGGAGATAATATATTATCAGTGTCTCTCAGGATTATGAAAGAAGCCGGGCGGTGAATCTGAAGGAGAACAAAGCAGTCAGCTGCTCCTGGCACGTCGAGACAAAAAGAAGCAACCTCAGCCTTTCCCCATTCGCTGATCCGGTTCCTCTCAGGCTGTCTGTCTCCTGAATACATCATTACTAATTCGAGCATTCAAAGATTGCCACTTTACCTTTAATTAAAAGGTACACACTTCTGGTTTGAATGCACACATGTATGTTGTTGTTTTTAAACAATCTGAGACAATGAGTTTGCAGGATTGTGGATGAGAAATGATATTAGCATAAAGTCAAACAATAGGACACGGTTAATTGAATCAGTGAACAGTAAACAATGTTCGCCCACTTGTTGCTGTCAATACCACTTCAGAAAATGAATGCTATGTAATCAACTGCATTATAATTGAAAGAAAATCTGGTTAAACACAAAGCTACCACCACCTCCACATAGATGTCTTTTTTTATGATAGGCTATAACATCTCCTGGCATTTTCATCATGCTTCTGCAGATTGATAGCCTTTCACAGAGCCTTTGTGGCCGCAGAACAATAGGAAATGAGCGGGAGGCCTCCACGTGTCACATGTGGTGCCTTTGATTAACATACTAGACTTGTTTGTGTAACAGGATCTTGGGGTGAGGAAGGAATACCAAAGTACTGAATCAGTATCACAAGTCAGGGAAGAACATGTAAGTGGTTGAGTCCTAATAAAGGCAACTGAATGCAGGATGATTCAACACTGTACTGGGAGAACATGTGGGCTATCTTTTGGTATTTTTGAAGACACTTTATTTAAATGTATCTTTTTAAAATGTGACACTTAAATGTAATTCATCAGTCCAATATGTACAACTGATGCCATGGTGAATATGTTAACTAAAATGGCTATACAACAGGTCGAAATCCTCCAACCCAGAACATTGAAATAAAGTGACCAACTGAAGAAACGCACCAAAGTGAATGGAAATACATATTGAAAAAAAGTATACATATTTGATGTACAGGAAAAGGAAGAGAATATGTAAGAAAAACGCAGCTGACTGAATGAAAAATACAGATTAAAAGAATAAGTATTATATAATAAAATATTTGTGATAATGGAGACACAAATCAAAGAAAATGGAAGAAGAATGAAACTAAATAAATGAAAACACAAAGAAGGACATTGTGGAAAAATAATAAATACAATATGTATAATATTACTGATAACGAAGTTTATTTATATAGCACATTTCAACACAAGGCAATTCAAAGTGCTTTACAAAAATGAAAGACATTAAGAAACATATTATAAAATGACATTTAAAAACACTCACTTAAAAGCAAAGATACATGAATAAAAGTGACAGTACACTTAGCTCTGACTCTCAATCATTGCTAACTTTTTAGTAGAAATAGTTTTCTATCTCCTCCATTTCTTTGTTAACTTGTCCTTTAGTTATTTCAAGTGTTTCATGCTAAACGAACCCCCCTTTGGAAAATTATAATCTGACCCCACGGTACCTCTTTTTTATTTTGAAATGCACATAGTTAAGTTTACCTTGTCTTTCTAGGACTTTTTTGGTATCCTCCGTGAACCAGGGACTTGAAACCAAAACTAATTCCTGTACCTTTTTAGTTTTCTCCGAAACTATTCCTCTTCTCTTTAAATGCACATTAGTTAAGTTTAAGTTGTCTTTTCTAGGACTTTTTTGGTGTCCTCCGCGAACCAGGGTCTTGAAACCAAGACGCCACACGTAGGGCACTTTAACCACCTACGAGGGGACTTTAACCGCAATAATGACTTTAACTACCTTTGGGGGGACAAGGCAATTCAAATGCTTTACAAAAATGAAAGACATTAAGAAAATGGCATTAAAAAGCAAAGATAGTAAAAGTTACAGTGCAGTTTAAGATATGAATATATCAATTAAAAGCAGCGAAAAAGAAAAAAGAAAGGAAAACTGCACTAAATTAATGAAAAATAAATAGGTTTAAATAATAAATATTATATGTAAATAATACCGATAATGGCGAAAAAAAGGAAAGAAAACAAAAGAAAAAAGCAACAAAATAAATCAAAAACAAATAAGACGACATTATGAAAATATAATAAAAAGTATATATAGTAAGTATATTGATGATAATGGAGATATAAAAATAGAAAACAAAAATAAAATAAAAACTGAAGTTCCCCAACACATCTTATGCAACACATGGCCTATTTAACCCAATACTTGAAGTTACGAAACAAACTATACAATTGTTTTTACTATAAGATATGTTTTATACATGACAAGGGCTATTCTTTCTGTATCTGGCCTTCATTGGTGCCTTTGGAGACGTCTGCTTGTCAAACCAGCAGATTGTGTTTTAGGAACAGCAGATCGGTCTGACCTGTTTTGTAACAGTAAGTATAACAAAACCATTTTTTATATGGGCCTAAAGGCAAAACCCTATCACTGCCTATACGAGAGGGAGGGTAAGAAAACAATCTAGCTAAAAACATTTGTCTTTGTTCACTGTTCCTTAACTGGGAGTGGTTACTGATAAAATGTTATTTCTTTTTATGAGACATTACTGCCACTAGGGTGTGTGTGTGTGTGTGTGTGTGTGTGTGTGTGTGTGTGTGTGTGTGTGTGTGTGTGTGTGTGTGTGTGTGTGTGTGGCTCAATAATGAATGTACACTGAAGTCTACTGAATATCCTCATTGATTATACAATGTATGGCTTTAGGCTGCCATCAATGCCTGGTGTCTGTTTGTTAGGGTGGAGGAGGGGCTTTCTATTTAACTTCACATTACCAAGTGGGTGTGATTGTCTATATCTTATACAAATCAGTGTTTTCATGTTATGGGGTGTTTTGTGTCAATGCAACTTTATAGGGACTTTTCATTATCCCTGTCATAATTTAGTATTGTGATTAGACTTGTTAGAATAGTTTATAAGGTTGGACATGCCCCTATCTAGGCTGTAGGGACTCTAGGGATCCACCCCCTCTCTTGATGATCAAACACATGCATTTGCATATGGCTTTATAAAAGTTATTTTTTTTAGGTCACCACAAATCAAATTACACATAAAACCGTCATACTTTAAGGTACTTTTTGCATCTTTTATAAATGGGAACTAGCCGATTTATATCATGACTCACTCGACCAACCTGCTTCTGCAAAAAAAAAAAGAAGAAAAAAACCTCATGTAACTGTGAAAAGTTTGAGGCACCCCTCCCCCATCTCCACATGGTGGCTGATGCATGACGTGAGAGCGTGGACGGAGGGTTACACTTTAGGTAGGTTCACTGCAGCAATACATTAGAAACAGTGTTGTTGTGTAGCCTGTGGCCATAATCTGCATAAAGAAACCAATTCGGTGACTGTTTATATACATTAAAGTAGCTTTTAGACGCGTTATCATACGAGCTCGGCCAAAGTCAGTGAAGTAAACACAGTTAGACATAACACATTAGACTGTCGTATAATGGAAGTGTATTATGGGTGATTTAATATACATGACAGTTAATAAGTGTCCAAAACAGCCATACCTGTATCTGGTGACGTAGCAAGATCTCGTAGTCTTACATCAGTCCTACGCATGTATGTTTTCTACCTCATTCGCATTGTTTTTTTTCTTGATTAAGATCTTTATTGGAAAAAGTCATGTACAAACAACATGGCTTTCAGTGTCTTCGAATACAAACTAACAAAAAAGCACAGGTATATACAGAAGAGAAGAATACACGTAACAAAAATAATGATAATATATAATTATTAATATTTAAAAAATATGTTAAAAACATACAACAAAGGGCTATGGTTCTTTACATAGATGGTATGTGTTGTGCTTGACAGTTTCATTGTTTTGTATGAATGTAATGGCATCACTATAATAAAGACACTCATTGTGAAATACATAACATTTACGGTTTAATTCGCGTGTTTTTACCAGGTTTTTACACTTATCTAAATCCCTTTTATGTTATTCGTCGACCACGTGACTGCCCTATAGGTTTTTTGGGGTTGCCGTGCACGCGCTTCCATCTTCCCCTTGTGAGAATCGTTGGAAGAGGAGGGAGCGCGCCTCAGAGTTCAACAGCTGCACACAGTGAGGAGCAGGACTCGAACAAATATGATTCACATTCAAACAATTCAATAGGTGAGCTGTTTTCCCCCAGAACAAAAAGGCGTGTATATGTGAAATGAAGAAGAAGCGAGAAGTCACACACTTCGCTCTGAACTCCTGAATTGACTCGCTCGTAGTATCAAGTGTCATTATTAATCCGGAAATTCTCACTTGGTAAGGTATTGTTTGGTGACTTTCTGCAGTTTTCTCGAAGACAACACAAAGTGTGCTAACGTTTAGGGAGAATTCGAGTCTGTTTTTGTCAACGTTGTCGTGGTTACGTTAACTTTATCCGAGGTTTTAGTTTAAGAAATGGCGTTAAACAAATGAATAATCAACATCGTAAGTACACAATGTATCGTTCATTTGTTGTCATGAAATCCTCGCTAGAGGAACGTGTTTCCACTCAATGTAAAGCGTATTCTTTGAAGAAATCAGCCATTATTGATATATTTAAGTTGATCGTTTAAAAGAAGTCACCCTCGTGTTCTGGTTATTATACACACATAGACATCTTATAGCAACAACGCTTAACATTCTTTGATTTTGGATTAATTTGATTAAACTTAAAGGGTGTAATGTTAAAGTGACTTTGAGCATCCCCCACTCCATAGCAAACTAGTGGTGTTAACGAGGACTGAGCTTACTTAAATAACAAGGTGGCTAACGCTGCCTCACACAAAGCAGGCATGCTCTTTAAAAAAAAATCACACTGGGTCATAATCGACAGTAGCATGGTCCCACCTGGGTTAAGTCAAAAGTTCAACAAGGCAAAGTAATAATGGTAAAGAAAATAGCAGAGGTGGGAGAAGTACTCAGATATTGTATATAAGTAAAAGTAGAAGAGTGTAGGAATACTATGTTACAAGTAAAAGTCCTGCATTCAAAATGTTACTCAAGTAAAAGTAGGAAAGTATCAAAATATACTTAAAGTACCAAAAGTAAAAATACTTATTATGCAGATTGGTCCGTTTCAGAATAATATATGATATGTTTTGATTATAATTATTGTCTGTTTATCAAAGCTGGTAAAGGTGCAGCTAGTTTTAATGACTTTGTATACATTACTGCAGGGTAGCTTGTGAATTTACTCCAGGTGTAACTAAAGTCTGATTTAAGTGGTGATTATATTTCACAACATTAATCCTATTTAGTAACTAAAGGTACAAAATAAATGCAGTGGAATAAAAGGGCACGATTTCCCTCTGAATTGTAGCATAGTAGCATAAAATGGAAATACATACCTCAACATTGTACTTAAGTACAGTACTTCAGTAAATGCACATAGTTACTTCCCACCTCTCAAAGATAGTAACATTTTGCACCAAAGGTGGAGGAAGTACTTAGATTATTTGTTAAGTAAAAGTAGCAATATTAGAGGGTAAAAATACAAGCAAAATATGCATTCAAATTTGTACTTAAGTTTCATTTCCAAAAAAATATAAGCATTAGAAAAATACCAAAAGTACTTGTTATGCACAAAGGCACATTAAAACGGCAAACTTTTTTTAAATTTTTTATTAATGTTGCATTTATATGTTTATCACTTCAATTCTCACTACTGTTAAGCCTAACATATACTAATATATCATAATGTATGTGTCAGTTTATTATTAATCTAACACTGCAAAGTAACTAAATATGTAACATAAATGCAGGGGACAACATTGGCCAACAAAATATAGTGAAGTAAAAGTACCATAATGTGAAAATGTTCATGTAAAGTTCATGTAAAGTTCAGGTACCTACATTATTTACTTAAGTAGAGTACTTCAGTAAATGTACTTAGTTGCACAACCTGCCGCAATGCTGAAGTTTATTGAGGAGATACGGGTGGTTCAATGAAAAACAACAAGCAATGTATTACCAACTACTTTCCCCAGGTGTAACTATTCATTCTAATACTTATTCAATGTATATTTAAATTAAATAAAGTCTGGATTAATAGATATTGAGACTTTAAAGTGGACTGCTGTCTGTTTTGCTTTTGTAGCAATAGTACCTTTTAGTATTAATTGAACTTGCTCTACCAGTCGCTCCACCCTTGGGACAAACAAACATAGAAGTCGATTAGGATTTCTTCAACGTTGTACTATCTGTGTCATCAGTTCATGATACACACACAAAAAGAGCTACTGAGACCAAAAACCAGGAAGTATTCAACAGTCAGACAAAGGGAAAATGAATGTAAGGTTATTTACTCCTTAGAGCTTCCTTATAATTGACAATGTGAGGCAGACAGGCGTTGTTGGCCAGTATAACATCAAAACGTTTGATATCTTACATGTTTGACTGTTTTTTAAATGTTGTTTAGTGCCAATACTTCATTCGGTTTACTAAAAAGAAAAAAAAACATAGTTGTCAAATTTAGTAAAGGTATGTTTTTGTCCAGGAAAGGCTAAAAAAAGGCTATATTGTTTGAATTAAGTGATATTTGAATAGCTTAACTCAACTTTAGTTCACTATCATCATCTACAATTATTTTGAAAAACAATTGTAGCTTAAAGCTTTGTTTTTGCAAATACATATCTAAATGTACGATAGTTCTGATATTTTCTGACTTTTTTGATATAGTGTTGCTTTTATCTAATGTTTTCTACATACTTCACTCTCTCTTTGATATTTTCCACTTACATTATTGTTAACACTTTTGAGTTTCCAAACCGAAGAAAGTTAATTAGTAAAAAGAATACTTGTGAGCAGTACAAAGCCATGTCTGAATGCTTTATCAATGACCTGTACAGAGAGGAAACAAGTTGTCTGTGCAGTTGATTGCTTAAGAGATTTGTTTCCTGTTTCAGTCGAATGGTAGGCCGTTCTCTCTGTATATTTATAAATGTATTCAATCTCCAATTCAGTAGCAGCTACCTGATTCTGTTTTGACATACAGCAGAGTCTAAAGATACTTTTCCTTTTGTTTCAGGTCCCTAATAACTCGGACAGTGTGTGCAGCGTTCCCTCCCCCCCCCTTCAGAGGAAAATGCCAACTCACTCTCTGTCACCGTTTGTGGAGAGCCCAGATGGACTTGCCCAAGATATTCTTTATAGTAACGCGAGCACCCCAGGGCCCGGCTCCAGCATGACACCACACACCACCTACTCAGAGAAGGCGGTGTTGCAATCAGGAGGAAGTGTGCCACTATCTTGTATGTTCTGTGATCACACGTTCACTCACCAGGACGAGTTAGGACCCCACGTTCTGACACAGCACCCCTCCACCTTCTCTGAGCCGGCTGTGCTCAGAGTGGAAGCAGAGTTCAGGATCCCAGGAGAGAGACCCTGGTCCAAACTCAGCAGCATCCCCGTGGAGGAGGAGGAGGAGGAGGTTCGCAGCTGCATCGTGTGCGGACAGGTGTTGCAAGATGCCAACGAGCTGGAGGCCCACATGAGGAAGCACAAGGACTACTTCACTTACTGCTGCAACTTCTGTGGACGGAGGTTTAGAGAGCCGTGGTTTCTGAAGAACCACATGAAGATGCACGTGAAACCAGGAGCAAAGAGCAAGTCCCAGCAAGATCTGGAGACCCCCGCCACGGTCAACGGTATCGTCCAGGACACTCCTCCAGGACCTGTGAGCACTGTTTACAAAATGTGCATGGTGTGCGGCTTTTTCTTCCCCGACCATGACAGTTTGGCTGAGCACAGTAAGGTACACAATCGAGAGGTGGAACCCGGCAAAGATAAAGACAACGAGGAAATGGAAGACACTACTGCCAAACAGGAAACCTTTCTTCACAGTCTAAACCTCATGCCTCGCTCTTTAGGAAAAACAGAGAGATCATCAAAATGGATTCCCCAGCTGGATCCATTCAACACATATCAGGCCTGGCAACTCGCAACAAAGGGCAAGATAGCAGTTGGCCCGAATAATATTAAAGATATCGGCCAGGAAGCCAGCACAGACAATGAGGAATGCGGCTCAGATAAGGAGGAGTTAAATAATATTTGGTCTGAGGGACAAGGAGACAAAACCACCAAAGAAGGCCTCGGGAAGGAGCTCCGACCTCAGGCTGTAGCAGAAAACCCAGCGCCGAAGCGGAGGTCTCTGATGCAAAAAGACAAACACAAAGAAAGGCCAACCACTTGTGAGGAATGTCAGAGGACTTTCAGGACCTACCACCAGCTGGTTCTCCACTCCCGGGTCCACAAGCGAGAGCGAGTGGGCGGAGACAGTCCCACTTCCTCTTTGGAAGGGAAGTTGTCGAGAGTAGGCTCATTTGAGCACGCAGAAGAAGGCTGCGAGGAAGGATTTGAGGAAGCAGCGTTGACAGAAAACCTGGGTCCAGGTAAATGACATTACACTCTCATACTCATACTGTCCTAATTGGGATTTAGGAGTTGTTGTTCATACAAAGAACTTTACCAAGTGCTCCCCCTGCTGATGGGAGAGATTATAACACCTGCTTTTATACTGTCTTATTCCTCTCTATGTATGTTTTTGCGTCTATTTTCAAAGGTGAGGATGGTTTTGATCGATCAAAGGTCAGATCAAAAGCGTGCAGTTATTGTGGCAAATCTTTCCGATCAAGCTACTACCTCACGGTTCATCTCAGGACTCACACAGGTATGTTCAACACGTTTCAATGACTCAATAATGGAAATCATTCTGCCTTGTATTTGAAACTATGCTATAATTAGGTGTTTGTATCTTTGTTTGTTTCAGGTGAAAAACCATTCAAGTGTGCTTACTGCGACTACGCCGCGGCCCAGAAGACTTCACTGAAGTATCACCTGGACCGCCGCCACAAGGACAAACCCTTAGTGGACATCCCTAGCAAACCCACGCCCACTCCTAACGATAAAAAACATGGGAGTGAGGAAAGTCCCGCACCGAATAGATCCAAACTCTGGGTTCCCGCAGCCAGATCGCTCACCAACAGAACGCCAGAGGACAGATTTCAAAGCATAAGCAGCAAGATCGGCAAACCCCTCGCCCAGATGAATGCAGAGTATGAGAATTCGACCGCTACGTCTGCTTACTCCCCGACGGACAGTGCGCTCATAAAGTGTCCCGTACCCGTGAGCCTGAAGATGGAAATGCAGGAGGTAAAAGACGAAAACTGCGAGGAGGACCCGTTAAATCTGTCCTTAAAAGCGTCTCTCTCCGTCCCCGCCGGCCCCAAAAATGCATCGGTAACAATCTCCTGCTCGTTGTGTGCGTACAAAACCATGTACCCCGAGGTTCTGATCATGCACAAGAAGCTCACTCATAGAGACAAGTCAGACGGCGCGAAAAAGAACGGTTGTTTGAAAGTAAAACGTTTGACAGGCTGCCCCCCTGCGCTCGAAGGGAAAGACGTCATCCCCCTTCCGATGATCGACCGGCGCCACCCTCGTCGAACCCAATCCCCCCCCCCCAACCCTCCGAAACCACCAGAAAAGACCCCCGAACCCCCAAAGCCCTCTCCTATCCGTGCACCCGTGCAGGAGGCTGTCCAGGAGACCCAGCGCAGCATCGACACACATCAGGAATATTCCAGGTACACGGAGGTCAAGATGAAACCAAACGCAGGCAGCAAGTTCACCATGGAGCGCACGGCCCCCCCGGAGAGGGTGGGCATCGGGGAGAGGAGTTACCCGGTGAGGAGCGGAGTCATCTGGCACTCGGATGCGGCCCGGCTCTGCCTCTCCAGCCGGTTCGGAAACCTCCCTCAAATGGATTTTGGCGAACCTTCGGGCAAGAGGTTAAAATACGGCGGGGTCCCTACGGGCAGGGAGGCGGACCCCGGGGACATGCTGGGCTACAGAGGAGCAACAGGGAACAGGATGCTCATCTCGGGGAGGAAGAGCATGCCGCAAATGCCGGGTCCGTCCACAGCCTCCGAGAGCTCTCTGAAGACGTCCGCAGCTCTAGGAGGGAGTCTGGACGCTGAGTGGGGCATGATGAACCTCCTGCGCTCCTACTCCCCCAACGAGCTGGCCTCCCTCTACCACAGCACCGCAGGGAACCCCGGGCAGCTGGCCAACCCCAGAGCAGGTATGTTTCAGAAGTCTTTAATTGTCCTGCACCGGGGAAATATACGGTATTACAACAGCAAGAGTACAGTGCAGATTAATTCAAAAGAGAACACTCTCATATTATATAAAAATGAAGGCACACGTTTTTATTAATTAAAACACAATAAGTGGAAAAAAAGAAATAACAGACACCATGGTAAAAAGAAAACTTTATAAATGTAGAAGTTGCTCGTCCTGTTTACAGATTGAAAATGAAGTTGACATGTATTATGTTTGCTATGTTTATTTGTATTTACTTGTATTTGTTTTATTGTGTTGCACTGTTGGAGGAGCCTGTGACCTAAGATTTCCATCGACATAACTTCACTGTACGAATGACAGTAAAAGCCTTGAAACCTTGGATCAAGAAAAGAAATGAGTTTTATGTCTGCATAGCCTGGCGGTTTGTAGAGTTAACATATCATATTCCTCCTCAGGCAGAACTGTGCTGTACCAACACTTACCCACAATGCCCAGCCTCCAGAGGAGAGATTCCTCGGGCCCTTTCCCTCACCAGCGCTACGGGACCACTGACAAAGGCACCTAAAGTGGCACCAAGGTAAAAAGGTGGACACATATTTTTGAAGAACAAACAACTAGAGCTTTCTTTTTTTCTGATTTGTGAACCCTGACCAGAATGCTTTTCCTGGTGCTGATATAAAAGTCATAATTGAACATATTGAAAATAATTAGATTTGAGCCATAATTTCTTGGAGGATTTTTTCAAATTAGGATCTAAGAGAGATGGTTTGTGCTCATTAGGCTCTCCAAACGTAATATGATTTTCAGAAGAGGGACATTTGATGCATTGACATTTCATGGCTGAGGCTGTTTTCTTTTCTTTTTGGATAAAAAGTGCAGATCATCTCTCTTTGAAGATCAACTGGTGTACACGGTGATATTTGTTTCTATTCAAAACTGTTGCTTAATCCAAATTTGACCCACGCTAAAGTTCAGATATCTGTAAGTGTCTATGACATAACAGTACACTTTGTGGGATGACATAAATATATCTGTAAGCTTTCAGTAGATAAAAATATATAAAGTAATGTACATTTTGTGTAAAATTGCTGCTCTGTTCACTTACTGTTTATGTACAGGCAGTAATGAAGCACTATCGTGGTGTTTCCCTTCTCCAAGGCACTGAAGGGTGGGGATTCTCTGTTTAGTAACTTGATGGCTCACACACAGGCCACAGTACCAGGTCCTGTGTGTGTGAGTGGTCTACCTCATGTTGTCACGCTGTTATTTTTGTAAAGCTGCTGTAGCCATCATGTCAGCTGAGTCTCTGCTCCTAGTTATCGATCTGAGACGGATGTTTTGATTTGTAGTATAACTAGACGGACTTGTATAACTACATGTGTTTGTCAGGCGTCTCTGTGTTAGTCTGCTGAGGCCACCTCTGGCGCACCATTAACTGTAACACAGAACCGATTGTTTGGTTAATATTTATCCTTTTTGAAAACAGCTTTCATCTGCTATAGTGGTGCCTCAAATCCTTACGCTGTAATATATATTAAATCTCACCAGTTCTGTTATCAAATGGCGATGCTGTATTATTTTGGACATTACATTTTGTTCAGGCAATGAAAGTGTTATTTAGTTTCAAGTTGCAGTCATTCCTGGATGTCATCAGGTGGTAGATGCATCACTATAGTTTGGAGGAAATATACAGATGGTTGATAAATGGTTCGATGAAATACACACTGTGAACATAACGTCTCAGGTAAACTCATTTACGAGCCGTTTAGTCTTTTGTGTAATTTAGTATTTCTGCCACTTTGAAAGGCTTGGGTTAAGTTATTTCTTTTGTTGTGTTTGGAATTCACGTTACATGTGTACTTATGTAAAAAGGAAAATATTGTTTGAGATTTGTACGACACATTTCAATAATAAAGTGAGGCAAAAAACTGTGTGTTCATTTTGGTTATTTTATTGATAGGCAATCTACTCTAATGTAGGTTGTAAATGGTCTCAAATATGTATATTAAGCAAGTAAAAAAAAAAAATCAAAGCATACTCAGATTTGGGCAGAACTACGATGCACTGATTTCACTTGGCTATACATTTTTAGCCTAGTAAAATCCCCAGTGTGCCTTGGATTATTTTGAATGGAGACTGTACTAACATATATTTTCAAACAATATTCCACCCATGCAAAGCCCTTTGCAAAATGTACAGATGTAGCGGCAGTTTGAGGCCTTACATGCTTTCAATGTAACTTTAATTAGTAGGCTGCTGTCTGATGTGACTGACAGAATATAGGATGTGTACTCCTTTTACTTTCAATGATCCAGACTGACCACTAGAGAGCAGTATTTACAAAGTCTAGATTTGAGCCATGTCAGATTTCAAAGCCTTGCATGTTCAGTTTGAGCAGCATGCAGTACAGTCAGTTACAAGTCTGTTTATTGTGGCCAGGTGAGAATAAATAATAACAGAATTATATTCCAAATAAAGGAATGTTTATTAACCTTGCTACTAAGTAAACCATAAAATACAAACGTCTGTCTCAAAAGTACACTTTTCTACAAGGGACAAACAAAATGCTGTTCTCTTTGCTTTTAAATGAACAAACCTACTGTGTCCACTCCACACCTTTAATTGATGATGTCACACAGGTGTTGCCAATCAGCTATCAAAGGCAACACCTGGTGTGCAGTGCTTTGTGATTCGGTGCACTTTTACTCTTTGAAAAATAAATGTTTCTGAGAGAAGTTTCTGTCTTCTTTAAAAGACACAAGCACACTATTGTTGGATATATATCTGCACACGGAGACGCCTGACAGGACCTATCACGACGTGCATTCTGTAAACAACAAATTGCAAGGGACAATCTTCAGCACATTGAACACTTTAAACTTTGATTTTTTTTTTTTCTCTTACCCCTCCTCCCTTTTTGAGTAGACCACATCTGTTTGCTGTCTGTTCCCCTGGGCCAGCACTGTGTAATCTATTGCATTAGCTCACATTAGTGCATATCGCCCATGGGCCTTGGTAATCACAAACGCAAAATGAGCATTTCACTTAGCATCACCCTCATATTCCCCCACACTATATGGCAAACTTAGTGCAGAGGCATGGCAGAGAACGCGAGTCGACAACAGCTTATGACATGCATCCTGTTACTCTGCATCCCCGTGTCCAGAGTGCTGCGAGCTCTTTCATTTCAAAAGTGCCTTTTCAAATAGGCAAAGATACAATTTGAATATTCACTTTTTCCTCTGTAATTTGGGTGCTTCAAGAAACATTAAGATTTGTGTATATCTGCCAGAAATATGGCCTGACCTTTACCTACCTCTTTATACCTTGCAGATGAATGGCACTGCAGGCCTCTCTTTCATTAAGCTCCATCACAGCTGGGCTTGTAAAAAAGAAATCATTATTTGACATAGTAATGCAGAAAAAATAGATTAACAAAACCTAGCATCTCTCAGCTTCTTCGTCTACAAGCAACAGATTTGATTCATTTACTAGATTTGTTTATTTATTTGCCCACTTCATTTTTGATTCCCCAATACCATGTCTCATTGCCAATTATGCATCTGGACAAGGACATGGAAAATACCCATGTTTCATGCAAATTCTCTTGGGATTTTTTCTCTCAAAATGCTTTGGCGTAAAACACCTGAGGTCTTCACACAGCTCCTTATCACGTTTATTTCTCGTCACATTAGGTTTTGTGTGATAAGGATTCAAACGGCAGACATTTCAACTCAATACACAAATGGCATTTTATGCCCGCATTGCCATCCATTCATCTGTTCAGTGTGTTTGGTTTTAGAAGAGGCTTTGTTAAGCAATTCCACCCCTTTTCTCCTCCTGTAGTATGAATATAAAATCTCCTACCTCCCTCCCTCCTTTTTAAAAGTAAACTTTGTGTTATTCTCCGTCCCCTTAAGTGCTCTCTCCTCTTATTTCCACTGCTTTCATCTCTCATAATTGTTGCCTCCAGATTGTCAACTTGCATGAATTAGCAATTGGGCCAACAAAGCAGATACGGTCAATTGTTGAATATCCTGTCAGAATTTGAGGCAGAAAGTCTGCTCTGGCTGTGATTGCTCATCATCATCACCCCATTCCTCTGAGGATGAGGAGCAATGTAATGGTTCCCACAAAAACAGCCCCTGGCCTCAGGAAAGGGATTTGGGTGTCTGGAGACAACAGGGGCCATATGGAGTGGGCTGAGATAGCAAGGCACATGTACAGAATAATGGATGATGTGTCATGTTTCATGTTGCAGAGAAGCCATCAAGAGACTTGGTTTAGGGAAATCAAAGGGCTCACATACACCAAAAGCGACTGTTGGACCATTTAGCAGTTTTTGTTCATTTTTATGTTGGGTGAGCTTATTGAAGCCTGGAAGAATGTGTTGCTCTACTTTCAGTGCCTCTGGTCTGTTGAGGTTATTTGTGAGTAAATACAGCGATTGGTTATTATATAAGCTTATAATATGATGTCATAGCAAGCAGCTTAAATTACTTAAACAGCCTGTTTCTAAAAAAAGGGACAATAAATTGAAGAGAAAGTAAAAGGCTAAATATTTAAATAGATGCAAAATAACTGGATTAGTTCGAGATATGGGCCACTGTTGTATTCTACAAATCTTTTTTAAGATATGCCTGTCTACTACTCCAGACACAAACATTTCAACAACAAATGGATGACTGTCGTAACATTTTGGATAAACATTCATGGTCCCAAGAGGATGAAGCTTACAGACTTTTGCGATTTCCCACATTTCCTGTACACCAACAGCAGACATATTCTGGTTTTAGAGAAAATGTTTAAACTACTATCTGATAGATTGACATGCCATTAGGCTCACACATTTATGGTCGCTTCAGGATGAGCTAACTATCATTTGAACTCTCCTTAATTTAAGGTGACTAGATTTTCAAAATTAAAACCGGGGACATTGAGTTTTGCGGTCAATATATCATTAACATATCCAATTTTCTTCACTGTTAAAGAAAAAAGGGGGACAATTCTGGTTTAATGTCATTCGAACATTTGAACTGTTGGATACAAACAGAAGGAAGATAGCTCATATATGAGACTTCAAAGGTCTTTTATTTTGAAACTGTACATCAGATTGTCCAGATTCTCTCTGAGTGACTAGATGGGGTGTCCTGCTATCACCCTGGAGTGAAATAAGTCTTTGATAATTTGACAGTTTTTTATTTATTCTTGTATAAAAACAGAGGGATGATAGCTCATGAGACTTCAAAGGTCTTTTATTTTGAAACTGTACATCAGATTGTCCAGATTCTCTCTGAGTGACTAGATGGGGTGTCCTGCTATCACCCTGGAGTGAAATAAGTCTTTGATAATTTGACAGTTTTTTATTTATTCTTGTATAAAAACAGAAGGACGATAGCCCATATATGAGATTTCAAAAGTATTTTATTTTGAAATTCTTCATCAGATTGTCCTGATTTCTCTGATTGACTAGATGGGGTCTCCTGCTATCACCCTGAAGGGAAATAAGTATTTGATTGACTTCGAATGACTCTTTGATTATGGACGGTTTCCACTAAATAAATAATAATCAAAATATAGATGGACAATAGATCTAATTAGAGATTTTAAACAGCATACATTTTAAATTGTGCTTCAGAAAGTAATGTTATTTTAGGAGTGTTGTGAGATGGTGTCAACATCAATTGAAATTAGTCACCCAGTGGCAAATGTCAGATATGTCTTCATAAC
>NW_011335826.1:0-3373 GCF_000735185.1 Notothenia coriiceps | reverse complement strand
TCTCATCTCATGCCTCAATAACATCCTGAAAACAATTTCAGAATGTTGCTTGAAAATGTTCTTCATTTGTTATCATGTAACATTGAGGGAACGTTTTATACAGAACATCTTTAATGTGATACCCAACAACGTCCAAAACACATCCTTAGAATGTTGCAGGCAAAACGTTCCACCTTTGTTAACATATCACATTAAAGGAACGTTTTATGAAAAAACTTTCTGTCATCTCAGGCCTTAATAACATCCTCTAAACATCCTCTGAATGTTGCAGTTAAAACGTTATGTCTTAGTTAACCTTATACCTTATAGGAACATTATTTGAATAAATAAACATCCTAAAAAGGTTCTTTGAACATCAGATTAAAACGTTTCTTTAAAACCTTGTTAAAACCAATAGGTAAAGTTAGCCAAAGTTGTGAGAACGTTCCCCGCTAGCTGGGTAGTCACTTTGCAGATGTGGGTTAATACATTGTTTAAATCGACCATACATTACCATATATTATATATGTCTGAGACTCTGCTTCACTTTAAAGGTCCATACACACCAAACCGATTTTCGGCGTCGATAGATGTCGGGCCGTCGATGACCGCCGTGTCGCCCTACTCAGATTGGTGTGTCACATTCCGTAGGGACGTGTTCTTTGGTGTTCTTTGGTGTCAGTTTGGTGTGTAAGGACCTTAACATGTTTGACTCTCCAATATTAACCCTGCATCCTGGTAACAAAATGACCTGATGGGACAGTACAGTACAGAGATCTCTTTTAGACAATATGGTGCCTGACCATCAAATACTTTGTAGTTTAGAAGAACAATTTGGAACTGTATTCTCATGATTTTTTTCCTAGTTCTTGACAATATATCAACTGGAGAGTCTTTACAGCTGTTTCGGGACAGCCTGATGAAACAGAGGTGTAGTTATCTAGTGTTGAACTACTAAATGCATGGATCAGTTTCTCTACATTGTTTGAAGGCCAGAGGTGCCTGAATTTGTTTAATGTCATAGGAAAGAAGGCAGTACATCTCCTATGACGATGATTACATTGCAAAGACACTACAAGCCTTACCATCTATTGTAATGTAGGTGAAGAGTATTGCATTTGATATACAATTATTTTGTGTCTCCATGGGAATCTGTCTTCTGACTGGCTGGTGAGACCGGTGTTAAAGGCTGAAACAAAAGAGACATTTTTCCCCCTTTTCCACCAATTTTTTTTGTCTGGAGCCGCAAAACATATTTGATAGCTTATAAAGTTGTATTTATTGTTATATCATATAGAAAAACTACAGTTTTCTTTCATTTATTATTTATTACATTATAGAACACTTTTAACCTCTAATAATAAACAAAGAACTCTTATAAGGAGAATAAAAAAAATACAAAGGCCTACTTTAAAATAAATCAACACAGCACTTGGGGAGTCCTCTGCACATTTGAAGGAAATTAATATAATTAAAATTGACCCACTTTGAAATAAATAAAACCTATAGCTGCACCCTAAAAAGAGCTAACTGATTGAATTATGACTGAAGATTACATACAGGTAAGCCAGCATCGTTTGCTCTGTAAGCATAACTCTGTCCACGCAGAATTAAATCCTGTGTTCCTCTGATACTATTCTTTTCTTTGATTTATCCATAGTTTGCTCATCGAGCCGGGGGTCCGGTTATTCGCCTGCAAGAAAAGGCGCTGGCGCGGGACCATAGCAGGATATGACGCATGTTTTAGTTGACCTAATTAAAACCGTTTTTTGAATGTTTTTATGTGTCACAGTATCACCTCAAAATACAAGATACGAAACATTTTCAACCGTGCAACAAAATATAAATAGTCCTACAAATATCTTATTTTTGGTTAAGCTCAAGGGATTCAGAGTAGAGGGCTTAAAGAGCCGCATGCGGCTCGAGAGCCGAGGTTTGCCGACCCCTGGTCTAGAGACTTAACTCCGAACAGTATGTGTACGGTATTAAAGATTATGAAAGTCGCTTTGGATGACAGTGTCAGCTAAATGACCTGTGATGTAACGTGTCAGAAGGCAGACAGAAGGGAGCATTTTGTAGGCAATCAGAACAGCTGGCAGGCGGGGGTCAGAAAGTGTGGGCATTGTTTAAAGAAACTCACTAATAAGTACCTTTGATCCGGCAGAGAGCAGCCTTTTTCACATTTGCTCAGACAGTTTGACTCACAACTCTCACAATAAATAAAATAAAGGTGTAAATGGTAAACATATATGGCAACTTCAATGTACCTGCCTCAGTTACAGGGTTTATATTGCATGCTGGCTCACTGTCATGACTTGCATAGAATAGTGTTTGTTAATGTTTTTTCGTAACACATTTGTTTTTGGTGTCTATCTAGGCCGGGATCCTGAGTCGTGGCTGATCCTGTTAGTGGGGTCCTGAGTGCTGGATCCTGAGTCCTGGATCCTGTGTCCTGGGTCCTGCATCCTGAGTCCTGGATCCTGAGTCCTGGATCCTGAGTCCTGAGTACTGGATCCTGAGTCCTGGATTTCAAGTCATGGCTGAACCTGTCAACGTGGTCCTGCCTGACTTTCATCATACTACTTCCCTCATGGCTCCCACAGGATTGTTGACATCCTCGTGGATTCATCTTCTTATTATAGACACATGCATTTCCAAACATTTGGACTACCTATGTTGACACGTATAAACGTATAACAGCACCCTGGGCCACGGCCGATGTGCAAACACGTCTACCCCCAGAGGGGGGTGATCCTGCGCTCTGCGAGCCCCTCTGTTCAATTCGCCAGGAATATACATTGCTCTGATGGAGAGCAACTTGTGTGCACAGCCGCCTGGCTGTGCACACACGTTGCGTTCAACCTGTTCCTGCAGAATTCCGCCTATCGGCGGCGGAGAGAGGGGCCACGGGTCCCCCAGCGGGATCAGGCCGGCACCGGGCTCCATCTCTGTCTCCTCCATCTGGGGGAGAAACGGGATAGGGAAACCACACGGTGATCCGTGGATGGAGGCGGGGTAGGAGTCCTCCGACTCCTGCCCAGCACTCGGATCCGGAACTCAAGGGCTTGGTCCACGGAGTAGGACTCCTGGACTGGCCAATCATCCTCCTCGGCCGCAGTAGCGAGAGTGTCCGCTCTTCGTTGTCTGTCGGCCAGAGGGAGACGGGCACAATGACAATGAGCACATGACACCTGCTGGGCGAGGGCTGCGTGCGCGTGCTCTGACCCCAGGCAGGATTCTTCTGGCATGAGGAGCAAACTCTAACACAACCCTGTGTACTCATGTTTAAGGATATTTTTCGAGGTGGCTCTTAAAAGAGCCTTTACTCTTTAGTGTCTCTACAGTGCTTCAGTACCGGGGTGCTGAAGAAAGGAGGAAGCAGATTGTCGGGCCT
>NW_011335825.1:0-17899 GCF_000735185.1 Notothenia coriiceps | reverse complement strand
TCCATATGTGTTAGATAATAGAGTGTGTGTCAGCATAGAGTGTGTGTCACCACGGAAAAGCGGAGAAGGATGATGATGGATTTTTAACACGGCATAATCTTTAAAACGTCGCTTTGTCGTTATGGGGTTTTGTGTGTGGACATTGAGAACAAAACCTACTGTAACATAACAAATTGGGAAAAAAGGAAGGTTGTACTTCCAGATGCACTGTATGTGGCTGAGTTTGTGAGTCATCATGAGACCCACTGTGGAGCACAATGTGTGTGTGTGTGTGTGTGTGTGTGTGTGTGTGTGTGTGTGTGTGTGTGTGTGTGTGTGTGTGTGTGTGTGTGTGTGTGTGTGTGTGTGTGTGTGTGTATCTGTCTGTCTGGAACAGAGGTTGCGCTAGACTTTTTCGCTGCCCGTCATTTTGACGGACAGGATCGTAACATTTCCGTCAAAATCCATTATTACCCGTCGGTCTGTACACAACTGACGGGGGGGATTAGAGCACGCTCGTGAACTGTCAACGGGGGGGGATTAGCGCCGGTGTTATTATGCCGTGTTGTGCATGCCCACTGCACCTCGCGGGAGCGCTTCACAGCGTAAAGCATACACTCCCAGACATTTCAATGATTTGTACGGCATAGTCAGGTCTGGAAACGACATAAGGGCATAACACCGGAGCCCTGCTGCGGGGGAAACTTTGGCGCTGTTCTGAGTTTGTTGTAATCCGTCAAAATGATGGACTGCTTTCAGATTTTTCCGTCATTGTCGAAATAATTCCGTCATAGATGGAATATATTCGGTTAACGCGACCTCTGGTCTGGCATATCATGAATTCTCTTCTGTGTTCATGTAAGAAAAATTACCTTTAGCAGGCATTGCAGAGATGATGTGGTCAGCTGAAATGACTCCATCCTCTAATTCGATCTTCACAAACACACACACAGAGAACATGTTGGGGATCCTTAATGCACTTGCCTTGAAATCATTTCTTATTTCCATAGTCTTTTATCACAATAAAACGTGTATTAGAAAGACATTAGATGTGTATTACACAAATATGTAGCACCACAATGCAGAATAACCATTAAATATAGCAATTCACATCAATTCAATTAGCTTCAAGTACTATACCTAAACAAAATAATCAAGGAGAATCCTAATAAATATCCTAAATAAAAAGCATATTTTCTTTTTGTTCTTACAACACTGTGTTAACAAATAATAAGCTGAAAGGGACAGATGGTATTGTAGATAATGTAGTTAAAGTGGTGTAGGAGCAGGAAGTCAGGGTGTCTGTCAGACAGCCTGTTTTCTTTTACTCTTACTTTACCCTTTATTTGAATGACTACTATGACTTTCACAAAGTAACAACATTAATGATTGTATTAGATAAGTCAGGGGCTAACTAATGTTATAACAAATCATCATAAAGGGGACAATGTATGTTTGTACAACATGTACAAACAAAACATATTTAATGCTTCCTATATTCTTTAAACCCACATTTAGAGATTTTTCCGTTAACCCTTTGGTTTGAAAAAGGTTCAGTAATCTGGAATGCGTCCCTCTTAAGAAGGAGATTTCCAGATCTGCCCCTCTGGAGAGCAAACACTGCAGAGTTAAAGGTTGAGTCTCCTCACTGACCTTCCACCCAGAGGCTGCATGAGTGATGTGCTGCACGCCAGCGTCTCTGTGCAGCTGCACTTTCCCGCTCTGTTGGAGGAACTCACTGAGGGATTCTGGGAATGACTGCATCCCACTGCGCAGAGACCACTGGGCCCACGACTCTGTCTGGGATCTCTGAGCCAGAGGGCCGGGGGGGAGCGCTGGAGTGGGACCTGCACGTTTCACACATACAACTTTATAAGGCACAGATTCCAGACAATGTTATACCACCATGACTCTCACTGAGCTGAAGGGAAAACCCAGAAAGTGTAATAGGGCCTCTTTAAGGTGCTTGTATGAGAGCGTACATTGTCTCTTGTGTCGTGTTCCCCTCACATAACAAAAAAATAAAGCAAGAGTGTAGCAGCGGTACCTGAGCCCAGCAGCATGCCCAGCGTCAGAGAGCCTCTGCGCTGCTCTGCATTGAACAAGACAGGGAAGCAAGAACGCACGCTCAACTTCCTGCAGTCACCCGCAAACACACCCCGACACAAACTGTCCACAGCTATGTCTGCCAGCTGCACACAGAGGAAGGAGAGGTCAGACAATGGCAGTATTTATCACCACATGAGACAGACTACTGGTGTCAAATAAAAGTGAATCTGATTTCATTCTGGTTAATGAGTTCATCTTATGTAAGTCTATCCTGTATATTCTTTGAGAAAGATCACCTCCTTTCCAAGCCTCCGAGAAACAAATGAATGGATGGACTCGTCATCCTCCTTGCCTTTCCTCACTAGTATCTCCTTGGCAACGTTCAACAGTAGGGGACGAGAGAAAGGGGGCACAGTGCGCAGAAGTCCACTGAAAGAGAGACGAAGAGATGGGAAGAGAGAGAGAGAAATAGAAATTAATTAATTAATCAGGCAAAGGATCAGATTGTTAGTTAGCAACCGAAATGTCCTTGTAATGTCACCATCATGTCCATTTCACCTTTAACTGAACATTCAGACAGTTCTGCAGCCACTGTACCAGGTACGATCCCACAGCTCATGAAGGTCAAATGCATTCCCTAGCTACTCAGCAGGGAGGTGTTATCCCTGTTGTGTGTCATTATCGGTGAATGGCCTGTCATGGCACAACACTTTTCTACAGTCTCACCTTATCCCTGAAGGCATCCTGTGCAGCTGTTTGTTCAAGTACACATATCTGTTCTTAGAGGCGACATGACTGTAGTCGACCGGCAGAATTTCCCCGCCGAGACCCAGATCATCGACCTAAACACACACATCACACAGAAAATTCACTACTGGGTCTTCAGAACCCTTCAATTCCTACCCGTATCTGCCTGCATCTCAACAACAGTGTCCTGGATATAGATAAAGTTATACCTTCCGTAAACTTTAAAAGATTCCTAAGTTCCTTTTACCGTACCATATTGAGGGTGTTGCGTCCCACTGCCCCCGCAGGTCGGATCCCTCTGGGTCCATGTTCAAACACGGCGCCATCCGACCTCCTGGTGGAGCTCAGCCAACCTCCGAAGCGACTGCTGGACTCAAGAACAATTACCTGGAGGAAAACTATTTGTGTTTGAAACGTGAAACATACACAGAAAGGTAAGACAAATGTAGTCAAATGCAGTGGTGATGTGTTTCAGGTAAATCTTATTATGTTTAGTCCTTTGGTTTATTTTCAATATTTTACACATCAAATATTTCCCTCCCTGCAGTTATTCTTCCAAGGCACATATCACTTTCCTCACTGAAGAAGGCCCTAGTTAAAGATAGTCTGTGCGTGCGCGCGTGTGTGTGTGTTACCTTGGTAACCTGGGTGCTCTTGCATAGGTAGTAGGATGCTGCCAAACCCCCAATCCCCCCTCCAAGTACTGCAACTGTAGTCATTGGCTGCTGGCAAACACAGAACAGAGTTCAGAGCTACCGGGTGTGTCTGCTGAACGCAGCCTGTTGATACAGATAATGACTCAGCAGCCTGTTGATACAGATCATGACTCGGCACTATGTTGTCTGCCCAACTGTCCTGAGGTCAGCTGCACTTCTAGCATCCATGACAGTTTCATTTAGGTAAAACAGCAGATATTAATAACAGATAGAGATAATAATACTAATATCAAGAATAATTGTAATAAGTATCATTTAATATTCTGAGTCCCCATAATATGTTGCATACCTATCACAGTTCCTGCTTTTAGTCTCACCCATATTTGCTCTTTGGACGAAGGATGTAATATCTCATATTTCCAGTGGTGTACGTATATTTACTCAAGTACTGTACTTAGGTACAATTTTGACAGACTTGTACTTTTTGTTGTCTCATGTTTAGCTACTTTGTACTTCTACTCGAATACAATTGAGAGGTAAATGGTGTACTTTTACTCCACTTCATTTATTTAATACCTTTAGTTACTTTGCATATTTGGATTGAAATATAATCAAGTGTTAAATCAGACTTTAGTTCCACCTGGAGTAAATTCACAAGCTACCCTGCAGTATACAAAGTCATTACAACTAGCTGCACCTTTACCAGCTTTGATAACACTTTAATGATCAATTATTATAAAACATCATATATTATTCTGAAATGGACCAATCTGCAGAATGACTACTTTTACTTTTAGTACTTTAAGTATATTTCTGACTTTGCTACTTTTACCTGAGTAACATTTTGATAGCAGGACTTTTATTTGTAACAGAGTATTCCACACTGTGGTACTTTTTCTATTACTTTAGTACTTTTTCCACCTTTGCTCATATGTAATGGTAGCCTACTAACTTCCATAGCTTCCTGTCCAACTCGCATTGTCAGGCCACATTTATGTGCAAGTTAATGACATATAATGGTGCCATAAAAGATCCTGTGTAAAACTGTAGCACTATGAGGGCAGCTCAGAGAAGCTGAACAGGGACTATACTGTCTGCATATTGTTATATATATATATAATATATATTATAAAAGAGGCTCATATTAAAGAAAAAGAAAAAGAAATGTATATCGGAAGTGAACTTGTGGAGGCTGGTTAGTGCTGTCAGTAGCACAGGGAGCTTTACCTGCTGCAGACAGTTAGATAAACAGCATATGTAACACAAACACAGGATGACTGTATCGTTGCTAAAAAGAGACAGACTTCGTTCGCAGACAGCTACTATCAAACACACACACCAACACTGACACTGGCTTAATTATAGTAATGGAAAAAGAATAAAAGGTCACGGTGTTACCTTTGTTTTAGGCGCTGGATGAACGAAGAGTATCACATAAGCAGCACAACATTCTTCTTCTTCTCTGGATTCTTTCGCGGTTCGCGAACAGCTACAGGTGCATACCGCCACCTACTGTACGCTAGTGTGTATCGTCACGTGTTGTATTCTTCGTTTCTTCTTCTTCTTCTTCTTCTTCTTCTTAACCCAGTTTTAAGTAGTAAGTAGTGTCTTCCTGGTAGTTCTTAATTCTTAACCCCCCCCCCCCTTCTGTTCATCCAGGCATTGCCTCAAACTTCACCATTTAGCTTTTCTATTTCAAACACGGTATAATTTAATATATTTCCCACATTTTCTTTACTCCACAGTTCCAACACTCACTGTCACTTTTCCCCAAAATGGTGCCATTTAATCCTGTGTGATTCAACTTGAGTCTAGTTATGACGATGTCCTCCCTCCTTTCTTTAAAGATCGTTATAATTACTATTTTCTGTAATTGGCCCTCTTTCTTTCTGGTCTTCCTCCTACCTGTTCTGCCACATTTCCATTACTTTCTTCTCAATCTTTTATTTCCTTCTCAATTTTTGAAGTGAAACTGGACATGTTTTCCTTTTGTAATGCACTTCTCGCTAGTTTATCACCCAACTCACACTTTAAGGCCCTCATGTGCAGGCACTATGCCACCTCTGTGAAGTTTTAAGAAACTATGACTTAGTTCAATAAGTAAATCTTCTCTGACAGTAGTAGCTAACTGTTTGCTTTCTTAGATGTACAAGGAGTATGCACATATCACCACACTATCAGGTCTGATCTCTTCAACCCACTGTATTCCAATTATTGCTGCAAGTATTTCTTTGTTGATTCCCTCATTGTCCACCAAATTCTACACCCCTCGAACTTGGATATTCCCAGCAATCCTGTAGTGATTGGTTTTCTTCCCAGCTTCCTTTTCCAATTTGCGAGTGCAAGTTTCTCTCTTCTCCTGCCTCTATTTGTGCTGATCTATCAGTATAGGGGTTGGAAACTAGGGCATGGCTCTTTACTGTTAAATGATCAAAAGTAGAAAAAAAATGTAAGCGTTTGGTGAGTTAGGTGGTGTTGGTGTACTATTACTAGATATATGATCTCCTTTTTTGTTGTAAAGGATTGCCAAGTGCTAAGAGGGGTCCTCACAATAACATGCTGAGATTCTGAGGTCATTATGTCATCCCATGACAACATGGGCTGTCATCTTTGCAGGAGCCGCTTTTAATCAAATTCATAAATGAAAAATATGTGCTCCTGGAAACACCTACTGTAACAGGAAGTATCGCAGAGGGAGTTTGAGTTCTTTGCCAGGTGTCTGTCAGTCAGCCTTGTCACCGCAAAAGCGTTAAAACCCACGACATGCATTCACTAATCCCTGCAGGTATGTAGTTGAGATCAACATGAAAGTCTAGTTCAAAGATGTTGGTGGTCCGAGCAAGGAAGTACAGTAGGGGGCTAGGAAGGGGACAATTGAATTTATCAATATCATTTTTCGTATACAGTATTCGTATGATTGCCTTTTATTAAAGAAGGAAATTGGAAATGGGACGAAATGGTGATACTCTTGTAGCAGTAAAAAAGAATAAAAAAGTACCAAATATTATAAGTAAGCCACTGATGTATTTCTAGAGGGGCTAACCAGGCACAGGCTGTGTGTCTCAAGGTAATCAAATGACCGCAAAGAGACACAAAATGACAATAAACGCCATGACGCCAAAAGAAAAAGAAACTTAGTTCATGCCAGGCAACCTCTCTTTGACCAAAATGTTCCTTTTACATTAACAGTATGTGTTATTCTCTTATAATTCACAATAATTCTACCTCTTATTTCCAATAATCTTCGTATTTTGCACTATTTAGTTTAACAATCCATGTTTTGAAACCGGTTTAGAAAATCCTTTGATTCTAGCAGTGATCATGTGATCAGATGAGATATCAGCGGTTTGATCTGATCCTCTGAAGCGTGCAGCATAGGTTACCATGGTGATATACAGCAGTGGTCCTACTTTGTGCCACAGGCCTGTGTCAGGAGCGTGATAGCTGATGGCTTACCAAAGGGGTCTACTCTGGTTACCATGGTGATACAAATGTGAGTAAAGCAAACAGTAAACTGTGTATTGATGAATCTGCTACAGAGTGTGTGGACCATAATAAACACAGCCTAGACTTCCCACCATTTTACATGTGCACTAATAGACTTCTATGGAAACTAAGTCACAAAAAAATCAGCAACTCTCTCTGACAATTAGTTCATGAAATATTATCCACTGGTCTGAGATCAGTAGGCCTATAGCTGTCAGCTTTGACTCTTTTCTATCAGCAGATTATCTCCTCCATCAGTTCTGTGCTGAATGATGCTGCTGCTGTCTGTTGTCTCTTTCAAGGCGTTGGGATTTGCCTCATGAAAACAACAAATGATAAACATTAGTTAATAGTTACTAAGGTGGTGCAAAATCCGCCAAAAATATTGTCAATTGCAAATAACTGTATGCGTCTTAATGTTATTCCTACAGTGACCACTATCTTTAAGCATTTTGAAGACTTATCTATATAGATAAGTCCAAAAGTATTTAACATTAAAGGCCTCCTATTATGCTATTTTTAGGCATATATTAAGGGTGTCAGATTAGATATATAAAAATATATAAAAACATGTATATGATGTGTTGCTCAAAATACCAAACAGATCATGCATTTTAGACATCCCTCATATCCCTCTATTCCAGCCCTGTTAGAGAAGTGCTGATTCTGGGTCAGCAGCTTCACATTTGAACTGGGCTGATGCTGGCCCCCTGCCCCCTTTGGAGCAGCACACTTTGAGCTCCAGAGAGAAGAGTACTGCTCAGATACAGCTAAATGCTGCCGTGATTAAATACCATATCATGTTCCAAACCACATCAAGGATTATTTCTAAAACAGTATGGAGCTCAAATGCTTTTTTTCTAGCGGGTTTACCACAAGGTGAGTACCTTTTTATATCCTGCTATTTTACAGCGTTAGAGATGCTTGCTAATGTGAAAAAAGACCATATTACTTCTAAAACACGTCACGCAATGTAGCGACGTTTCCGATAGGTCCGTGGGTGTAAAGGCAGCCCACATTTCCGGTATTACGTCATATTGTCAGCAAATCTGGATCAGCTCTGTTGTACCCCCGTTTTTAGAGATTTGAGTACGGAGGAAAAGAGAGAGGGTTTTGTTTACTGACACTTTGTGAGTTGTGACACACCGGGGACACATATTTGTCTATAAAAGACATCAAAAAGTATATTTTGCATGATAGGAGACCTTTAAGAAATGTGGCCATCTGACCAATTTAAAGAGGACATATTATGCTAATTTTCAGGTTCATATTTTGCCTCTGTGATAAGTTTATTTGAATGTAAAAGCTCTTTATTTTTCTCATACTGCCTGTGCTGCAGCACCTCTTTTCACCCTCTGTCTGAAACCAGAGCGTGTGATGTCACTATGTTACAGAAGTAAACAAAGGAGTCCAATGAAGGCGTTTAAGGAAGGGGGGGAGAAAAACTCCCATTGGAGGGAACACAGGGTTGTGAGCCTTTGCAGACCGTTGACATGAACACAGAAACCTACAGTAAATAACACACTACAGGAGAGGGAAACATATAGAAGTGTTATGGGGCCTCTATGATGAATTCTTCCTTAAACAATGTTTCACCAGTCTTTGTCTGATGAGCACATTGGTTGAGTGTGTATTGAAGTTGTGATTGTATTGTTATGTCTTATCTTTAGTGAATATTGAACACTCCCTCGGACCTTTGGCCACAGTTCGCAGTCTACAGGAGGAACAAAGGATCAGATTAGTAGGAAGAAAAGCGGAGATCTGATGTTTGTTTAACTTTGGTGTGCAAAAGTATACTCTTTATTCTTATTATATATCCAACTTTATTTTGCCCCAAACCCCTCCCCTCCACCCAGCCCCCACAACCGGTGGCATTCCCATGTCACCAGTTACTGTCACTGTTACAATAGCCAATCAGAGCTCACCTGCAGAAAGAAGGCAACCAAACAAAGAAGAGCAGAAAAAAGGGTTACTTTCAGTTTGTTTTTTCTTGTTAAATAGTAATAAATACATTGAGATGCAGTGGTTCTTACTTTATCCTTTTCTCTTAAGCAGAAGGGTTAAAAAGTTTTTTTTTAAATTTCTGTTTCTATTTCTTTTTATTTCTTTATTGATCTGTGTTGGATCTTTAGCAGCAATCCGGACCAGTTGTCATGGTGATTAGCAGCACAGAGAGGAGGAGCTGTCTGGAGGAGAAACAACAGGAGGAGGAGGAGAGAAAGAAGAAAGCAGGGCAGGGACGGGGGGGGGGGACTAGGAGGAGAAGGAGATCCCTACGAGTGTCCCGCCACCTTCTCCTCCCTCCACCGCCCTCCCTCTCTCCATCCTCTGTCACAGCCGGGGGGGAGCAGCAGAGAAAGGTGGAGAAGAAGAGTTCAACACAGAGACCATCCATGAGTCCCAAACCACACGTGGTGCCGTCTCCTCCCTTCACACCAGCCTCTATCTTCTTGATGCAACAGTGTGTGTGTGTGTGTGTGTGTGTGTGTGTGTGTGTGTGTGTGTGTGTGTGTGTGTGTGTGTGTTGACTGTTAATATGGAAAACTGTAATGCCGGAACTAACAGGTAATCTGAATGGAGATCAAATCAAAAAGCATGTCTCCTCTCTTCGTCCTCCTCCTCTCCAGGCTTAAACAACAACCAAGTAGAACACACAACTCCTCAAACCCGAGAAAAAATCAAATAATATTAAACAACAATAATAATAATATTAATAAAAACAAACTTGTCACAATCATTCCTTTCCAATTACAGTCGCAACAAAAGACAAAAAAATAAAACGGGATAAAAGGAGAGTTCTCCCAGCATCCTCCTCCTCCTCTCCCTCTCCTCCTCCCCCCCTCCTCCTCCTCCTCTCATGCAGTACAGACTGTCTCCTGCAGCACAAAGTTCACCTCTTTGTCTCTGAACTCTGGCTGTGTGTGTAGTTGTAGTAGTTGTAGTTAAAATTGTATGGCTTTAGGGCATGGTTCAGGTTTTATCAAGAGTTGGCTGGCCCCTCGTCTGAGTCCGGCCTCCCTCTGCCCCCCCCAGCGGGGTTATTGTTGTTGGACGCAGGGTAGTAGTCCTCAGGGGGCGGGGCTTGTGGCCCTGGGGCGGTGGGGGCCGTCCGAGTCCGGAAGGCTGACAGTCCGATTGGCAGAGCGAGGGGCAGGGAGGCCGAGCCGAACTGAGAGGCCTCCATGGAAGACACCGCCCCCAGGTGGTGCAGCCCTAGGGACACGCCCACATCCATGCTGTCACTCATCTGGGGCGAGGATCCCTGCTGGCCCCCCACTCCACCGATGCCCGTCTGTCCGCCCTGCCGCAGGCCACGGCCACCGTTCCCGTGGTGGGAGTAGGTCGGGTGCGGGTGGTGGGGCGCGTCCAGGAAGTGGCGCTGGTGCTGTTGGGAGGCAGCCGGCTTGTGGAGCAGCAACTGGGTGTATGCTGGGTCCTGACCCCCACCTCCACCATCACTGCCGGGCCACATCCTCATCTGCTGCTGGGAGGGAGCCTGGGAGGATGAGATGCAATCATGAAGAAACTAAAAGCAACACAACAATCTGCTGTGGGGACAAGTCCTGCTCAGGAGCAACAACAGGGTCACTTTTATTTGAGGGTTGAGTAGCATCATAGCTCCACCATGTGGTCAGTGCTTTTATCTCTATTCTCTTATGGTACAGTATGAGGTGTTGTTTCACACATTTTTGCAACTCCAAAACATTTCAATTTACCTTCTCTATTAGGACAGGATCTTTAATGAGATCGAAATTCGATTACTCTTTAAATGTTGCACAATATATCCCTAAACTGAAATGTGGTATTCTAGATGGCAGTGCTATATTTCACTACTGCTGTGAGTGTATTCCAGGACAGTGTATGTCAGCTGTGTGTACCTGAGGGCTGGTCATCTCATAGTCTGAGTGTGTAACAGCAGAGTTGTAGTAGCGGTTACTGTAGCGGTAGTTGCGGTTGTCATTGGAAGAACCACTGGAGCCACCTAGAGACAAAACATAGCCAGGTTAAACAAAACACAGCACAGCAGTACACACTTGTACTTTTTATGATGAATCGTTTTCCCAGAGCTGATTAGTTGTAGTTGTGTGTTTACCAGAGCTAGAAACAGAGCTAGTAGTGGAGGTTGAATGGGAGTGGTCCATGGCAGGAGAGGTGGACGTCGATGAACTGGTGTTGGTTCCTTCATCTGTCGTCTTCTTGAAGAAATTGTGCTGCAGGGCGTAGAATGGCGTGATGCGGCTTTTTGGGTCATAGTCCAGCATGCGCAGGATCAGATCTACGGGACATGATGAGGATAATATTTAGCCACAGGAACTAAGTCAATATGGAGTACCGTAATTTTCGGACTATAAGCCGCGCCTTTTTTCCCATTTTTCAACGCTGCGGCTTATATAACGGTGCGGCTAATCTATGGATTTTTACAGCTAACGACCACTAGGGGACCTCCTAAATCTATGGATTTTACAGGTTACAGTCCACCACCTTTAACTCTATGGGCTCTATGGCCGGTCCGCGCCCCCCACCTGTAAGCGGCGGGCTCCAGCAGGAAAAGCTGGAGGCCGGAAAAGAGTGAGACAGGTAGCGCGCAAAAGTAAAAGTGGAACCGAGAGTGGTACGAGAGACAGAACGAGAGCAAGACAGACAGACATTACGAGAGCGAGACAGTTTGTCCCCGTACCACTGGTTGAAAACCACTGCTGTCGATCACTGCCGGTACGTGCGCTGGGAGCGCACCGTTTAAGTTTGAAAGTTGAAAAGTTTGTGTGTCTGAAACGCTATGTGATACAGTACAGTTTACACAGCACAGTACATGTTCTGTGGCTACTATTGCACTAAATGGTAACACTTGAATACGTTATGCAAATATGCAACTTGTTTGTTGAAATGTTAATAAATGGGAGCTTCCTCAAACAGCCATCTCTTTCCCCGACAATCCCCTCTGTGCACGAACCCTTACATATGGTAATTAAACATTAAAACACCTGCGGCTTATAGTCCAGTGCGGCTTATATATGTACACATCATTCAATTTAGCTGCTGCGGCTTATATTCAGGTGAGCCTTATAGTCCGAAAATTACGGTACGTTACCTGCACATTGTGTTGACCAATAAGCTTTTGACAAAATGTAATTTCCACTTAATGAACAGCTTTGTTCTGGCTCCTGACTGGCTAAAGAGATGAGCCACTTGCTGCTCCACACACTGACTCAGGCATTTATTTTGGATGAGATCTACTGTCTAAATTCTGATGTGTCTTCAGCTCGCAGGTGTGTGTGGTGTTTCAATGACAATTATGGGTGTTCATTTGACATTTTAATAAATGTATCACCTGGAACAATGAAAAACAATTCATTTAACTTCAACTTTGTTAGTGAATTCACAGTATTTAGGAAAAAATGCAGGGAATGAGGACGGACTTCTGTTCCTGCTGCACATGTAGCACATGTTGACATTGGTGATTGTCAGTAACGCAGCCTGACAACAGTGACTTCCCCAAAAATGTTCCTCTTCATCTGGAATTTGACTGCCTTATTGATTGTATTTATATGGATGTAAATAGAACCCCTCAGTGTGTGTTGTTCACCTTTAAACTTCAGGTAGTCGCAGGGGGCGTGTCCCGGCTCCCCTGCCCTGCGGCCCCCTGGGCCTCCAGTCTCCACACCCAAGATCTCATGAAGACGCCGCGTGGCCGGGGGCTTATACTCCTGGAAACACACCATGCACAAATATTAAGATACAGAAACAAATGTGTGGTGACACATGATAAGGGAGGTACTTGCTGCTCTGAAACATGGACATATTTGCAAAATATAGATTTGTCATGAATAGTTTTTGATAAACTTCTCACAAAAACAACGGTGCAGCACCCACACACAGAAGAGTGAGTTGTCCTTTGAATAAAACTTTGAAATGGATCAGATACCTTCTTGATGTCCTTGTTCTTCTTCACTGTCCACAGGCCATCTGACAGCTTGTCAAAATACTTCCTGGCTTTAGGGGCCGTGTCAAGCATGTGGGCGGGTGGAACCCCCAACACCTCCACAATCTTATTCATCTGGTCCACCTACAAACACACACAAACGCATGTCAACATGGAGAATGTGTCTAATCTTCTAATACTAAATACAAATATATATCCATTTTTCAATTCCTCCTGTAAGTTGTTTCACTAACTTTTCTTCTGAACAGTTAAATGCAGAGTTAATATTGAGGGCTCACCTCGTTGGAGCCGCTGAACAGAGGCTCTCCTGTGTGCATCTCCACCAGGATGCAGCCCAGAGACCACATGTCGATGGCCAGGTCGTAGGGCATGCCCAGCAGCACCTCCGGAGAGCGGTAGAACCTGCTCTGGATGTACTGGTAGATCTGAGAGGAGGACAGACATGAACACAGTAATGTTATTATACCTTGAAGCTTTTTTTAAAGTTTTAACTGTAAACTAAAACGGAGCTAGATTTTATTTCTGCTTTTTTTAAACTGTAGTATGTGCTCATGTGTTTCATTTTTGGTGTATAGACTGCTGCCTGAATATGCTGAATGAAAGGCAGGTTAGGATTTTTGATCCTAAATATCTTAGTTTCTTCTTTTCTAAGGTCACATTTTTCTGTTGTTACATTTAAGTAAAAAACATCCTATTAATATTTATTTTCTCAATTTTTTATGTGCATTTTACATCCCAGATAACTAGTAAATGTAACAGATTACATTTTTAAAGTAACCCTCCCAACTCTGGTTGCCTGCTGTTTCAGTAGCTGTCCACTAGGAGGAGCCATGTTCCATTAACAGAGCGACAGTGAAGTCTGTTGCTGCCTCTTGAACTCTTCTCAATTTTTTTTTTGGTTTGTGCATTGAACCTTTCCATAGACACAAAATACTGCTGATTAACTCAAATACAAATGACCGAAATGCAGAATTTTAAAACACATTAGACCAAAAAAAGGTCAAATGATTTTGTACAAAACCATAACAGATGTTTGATTTTATACTAACATAGGTATTGCAGTGTTACTTGAATTCATTGATCTTTCTAACCCAAATGATGATGATGAGTATCACCTGAGGGCGGAGCTTCCCCCAGCAAGCACGCGCCACAGGGAATAACGGCGATTTAATACATAGACTTTAATAAATGCAATTTGACAAATGAACGCTGCTCACCCTCTGCCCCAACTGGCAAGAGGATCCAAAGTCCACAATCTTGATGGCAGATCTCTTGGGGTTACACAGCAGGATGTTCTCAGGCTTCAGGTCGCAGTGGATGATTGACAGCTCTGGAGTGGCCAGGAATAATAATGCTGTGGATAAAAGAAACCCAAAATCATTTGATTATGACCTACTGAATGTGATTTACAACGGTCTTTCTTTATGATTTGATAAAGAAGAAGTGCATTCTTTTTTTCCGCCACTCGGGGGCAGACAACGAGAAGCTAAAAGCACATGTGACTCATGAGTGTGTGGAGGCCCCCCACCTGTACACAGCTGCTGTGCAAACTTCCTGGTGAGGTTGAGGGAGACGCCTCTGAAGTTGGTGTTCCTCAGCAGATCGTACAGGTTGTAGCTCAACAACTCAAACACCAAACAGAGATGGTTCCTAAACATAAAGTGACGCTTCAGGTGGACTGCACCCAGACAGGAGAAGGGAGACAAAGAAGGAGGTTAGAATGAGTACAGGAAAACTTTTAAATCAGTTCTTTGAATAACACAGACTTTTGGAGTGTTGGCTGAAATAAATGCTATTTGAATTCCTAATTTCCAAGTAAGGTGAGGTAAGGGGTCATGGAATGTTTTCTTTCATAATACATTTGACCCCAACCAGTGTGCTGTCATAGTATGTGTTAGATAAATGGTCTATATACCACACTACAGGAAAGGGAATACCAAAAAGCCAAATAGGGCCTCCCCGATTCCAATGTTGGGATTCTGTATAACTAACATCTTATATAAGCAGTCCTTATCAGTGGGTCAAAGTTATTGAGGTGCATTTGAGAAACACGTCATCCGACTACAGTACACAAGCCTTGATATCGCTTTATTGTTTTGCGTACTTCTATAATATATTGCTGAGCTTCCTTCTTCAAAGTTCTGGTTGGGGTCCAACAGTGCTTTTCTGACCCCTGTACCCTTTGTGTTGTCCTTCTTACCTATGTAATATTTCATCTCAGTGTCATGCTTGTTCATGAGCTCCAGTAGGCGTAGTTCAATCTGAGCCTGGTTTAGAAATGCCTTCTTGTTCTTGATGATCTTGATGGCGACCCATTCCTGCTCATGGTGGTCGTAGGCCTTCACCACCTGCAGACACACATCAACACATTCGTCACGCCATGCCGGAATCTTGCATTTCCTTCATTAGATGCAGCAAAACTGGAGCCTGCCTTGTATATAACCCGTGGAGTCAACTACAGTGAATGGTCCCACTTTCCAGGTTGCTAACGATTCCTTTGTTTAACATAACAATTTAGCAGGGCGGGTTTTTTTATTATTAATTGAAGTTGTTATTGATTTAATTTGTATTGGTTTTCACAATACAAATGATGGTGTATAATTATAGGTTCAAATATCCAGCAGCTGTATCAAAAGTAATCAAATGTAGCTCCTAGCAGGAATTGTTAGCTTTGATGAGCACATTGATGCATCAATAGTCAAAATATGATATGATATATAGAATAAATATAATTTTAAAATGGGCTACTAAATGAGTACTTTTATTTTTGGTACTTTTCTCCTGCCAATACTTTTGACTTCAGATAGATTTTGGCCTCACCTGTCCGAAGGAGCCCTTCCCGATCAGCGAGTCTATCTCATAGCGGTCCAGCCACTTTTCTCCATTTTTGACAATGTAGTCGTAGTTGTCGTCGTCATAGCCGTCGTTGTAGACTTTCCTCTCCTTCTTGGTGCTGCTGTCCTCTGGAGGGACCTGCTGGGCCCGTCGCTTCTTCTTAGTATAGTACACCTGGGGATTAGAACAGATCAGGACCCTGTTCTGCTTCCTAGTCCATCTAAAAGACCCCAAACCTCCAACTACCGTCATTCTTCTCAGGGACTAGGAGCCGGTTAAATCAGCTGAGTTGAGAAAATGACTGTCCCAATTTTCATGGAAATGATGTAGGCGTGTAGCATGGGCCACGGAACAACCCGTAACAATTTGTGATGGGAACAAGGATCATTTTCTACTTTAAAGGGAATAGCATTTGTAAAGGTCTGCTTTCTATAGTTGACTTAAGAATTGCTTTAAAAACATATATACAGTATATTTCCTTAGATAAGGAAAACCCATGGTGGCAGGGACCTGCATTTTTTTCATCCCATAGCCAACATATGCAATATCTGGCAGGCACTCATTTCGTATGGCACAAAAAAAAAAGGTAAATACTTTCAATACCTAAAATTGTGTTTAAACCCAGAAAAGTGTGTGTGTGTGTGTCATACCTCATTGATGTGCTTGTAAGTTTTGATGAGGTCAACAGAGAGTTTCCTCAGTGGTGCGCTGGCAGGGTCTCTGAAACTGGGGGGGATCCTCCGCTGGAGTATGGTCATATCAGACAGCACCTGCACAGCACAGGACAGCAGCAGTTCATGAACACGACTCATATTGGTATGGTTTTAAACCGGGCCGGTATCAGGACATTACTGACCATTTGTTATATTCACAAAGATACGTTTAGCTGAGCAATTTTGTCAGCTAAGGGCCTGAACCCCTCTTCATCTGCTCCTTAGAGCCCCTCATGCACCCCCTCAACCTGATCAGAAATCTCGTGTTCCAATGAGAGCATGCTGTGGTTTTATATTTTAGAGGTGCTGACACCACCATAATGCCACACACATGTATCCTCTCCAGATAAAAGCTGCTCCTCCAGTCCTGGCCATACACACTTTGCAGCAACCACAAGAGGTACCAAGATGACACCTTGTTGGAGTCAAATGCTTGCAGCCCCTGCGCCTGCAGCTGGTGGAACATGCTCCAATCCAAAGATCACATGTTGATGGGATAAGCAAATTCCAATGACTCCTGGGGTGCGTCTCACTTCGGTTATTTTTCATTTCCTCGGTCCTCGGGCTCGGTATCTCCGGAAGTTGATTTGTCTGCGTCATCTTGAGTAGCGTCCCAGTGGCCTTATTTTTGCTGGAGGACCGAGGAGTGATAACGGAGGAGCGAAAATTGAGGAAGTACCAGACCATCCTCCGGTGAAATCCTCAGACACTCGCCCCGCCCCCTTACTGTGTATCGCTCACTGACTGGACGATGCAGCGCATGCACTGATCTGTTGCTTCTTGACATGAGAGCAGTTTACCAGCGGTGTGAATAAAACACATGAAACTCACAGGAGTCACTTTTTTTTTTCAATTCATGTATCAATTAGTTACAAATATGTGATATATCTGAACAACAAAGTGGTCAAAAATCATTTTATTCATTTATTGGAAACATTTTCATGATCGCTTTTTTCGTTTTACATTTTCATTTATTGTCATTTCCATTCAGTCAGTCATTAAGTACTATTTAAAATGTTAATTTGCTACATATCCACACAAACAGACTGAAGTCTGATTTAAGGGTTATTTGTATTTCACATCATTAATCAGAATCTGCAAAGTAACTCAAATACATGTAATGGAGTAAAAATACCAGGTTAGCCTCTGAATTGTAGTGGAGTAGAATTACAAAGTAACAATGAGCTGTCATGTGGGTATATATTAATGCTGCGCATTATAGACACAAGCGATTTTCACCCATTTATTAATTACTGTATATGTTGATAACACCAATGTGTTTAATACTGGCAACTTCTAATTGTGGGAAAAACGAAAACGTTCAGTAGAGACGTCCCATAGAACATTTTGCGAAACACAATAGCCAGCATGTGTAGTTCTGGGGGAGGAGGGACGTTCGATTCCAGATTTGGATAGTCTGGCGTGGTTTCGTTCAATTTCAAACAGCTGTTTGACGCTCGGCGTAACCTTGGCGCACTGCCACTCCAACATCC
>NW_011335824.1:0-8704 GCF_000735185.1 Notothenia coriiceps | reverse complement strand
TTGGCATCCAAGATCACTCCCAAGTATTTGACCTCATTGACGTTTTCAATTATTTTACCATTCACACAAAGCTGTGGATGCTTGTTGTTTTTTTCTTATTCGTGAAATACATTGTCACTGTTTTGTTAGTGTTTAGAGTAAGACACAAGTCATTTAACCATTGAGCAACTTTGTGCTGCGTAGACGAGAGCTTAGAGGCAACCTGTTCATCATCTTTCCCATGAGTGTAAACCACCTTGTCGTCAGCATACATCTGGACGTTCACATCCAGAGGTGGGAGATCATTAATATATATGCTGAAAAACAGCGGTCCAAGAATTGAGCCTTGTGGCACTCCGATTGAGCATGGCTTAGTTTCTGACAGTTTATCATTTATACGGGCACATTGAGAACAACCAGCTAAATAAGACCTGACCCATTGTATTGTGCTAACTGAAAGGTTGAAATTGTTGAGTTTTGATAACAGTTTGGTATGGTTTACTGTGTCAAATGCTTTTCGCAGGTCAAAGAACAATGCTCCAACTATCCCTCCTTTGTCTAACTTAGCCTTGATTCCTTCCACTAAATAGCAGCATGCAGTCTCAGTAGAATAATTGGTCCTAAAACCAAACTGCATAGGATAGAGTAGGTTGTTGTAGCCGAGGTGTGACACCAGCTGCCCCGCGAATACTTTTTCAACTACTTTGGACACAAGATGTAGAATTTCTTGTCGCCACATTTAAAAATTGGTGTTACAATAGCAGTTTTAAGAGCTGATGGAAATGTATTATCTTTTAATGATTGATTTGTAATATAGGTGATGGAGCTAGCTAAGTCCTTTTGATGTTTTTTTATAAATACTGTGTCTAGTCCCCAGTGATCTTTAGCCTTAGAATTTGATAAGGTGGAAATTATTGTATTCACTTTAGTCTCATTTGTACAGCTGAGTTTGAGCACTTTTGTATCGTCAGCTAATGCAAGAAGCGGTTCTGTTACATTGAAACTGTGGGCCATTTCTGAAACAGATTCAATAAAGAAAGTTAAATGTATGCATGCCTCTTAATTCATATTTTGCCACTTTACTTTTGCTGTAACAATGTTTGAGCTGTATGTTTCCCTCTGTTGGACTAATAAAGGTATTCTAATTCTAAGAATGGCACAGCCTAGTGAATTATTTACCTCCATATTTATCCAAGGCCCTAATGAGCTCTGCAGCTGTATACAACACAGTGTACAGTTAGCACATCCTAATGCAGGGGTTCCCAAACTTTTCAGCCCGCGACCCCCAAAATAACAGTGACTGGCGACCCCTGTCAACGGGGGGTGCTAGTGAAATAATTAATTAATTAAAGTGTTCCGAAATGGAGCAAGTTTAAGTTTCAATTGCATGATATAGCCCAGCGCAATACCTTTGTCACACATGTTTCCACTTGTTTGTACCATTTTCAGGCAATTTGTAATCTATTCTAGAAAATCAATGTGTTTTTAGGATTTCAAGAAACATATAGAACGAACAATGGATTTGTTTTATGAGCATTTATCCATGCTGAAAGTAGATTTAAATGTTTTAGGAGTGAGATAGAGATTATTATCTAATATATGCATCCAATGAAGCTTTGCATGAAGTCTGTTGATGAATCAGAGGCTGTTGTTGGGGCTGCATGAACGTTTTTTTATTTATTTTTGTAGGCAGACCATGCAGGCCAGCCCGATGGTCACCAAGGTTCATGTTTTAATAGCTTTTTTACAAAAAAAGCCCAGGCGAGCCTAACATGTGAAAAATGGCTTAGACCTCAGAGAGCTTTAGGCTGTTATGTACTGTTGGAGTGGTAAGCAGGCCTATTGTTTTTGGATATTTGTGGAGTTAGGTGGTCGTTTGAGAAACACTGCGCTAGTGGTTTATCAAGGGGGGGAGCCTCGCTGCGGGGAAATTATACAGATGGCTAGTCCGCCCCTGAAAAATGTCTATGCACCCGTTATTTTTAATAATAATTAAAAACAAAATTGATTAAAAAAAAGAAATTCAATTTTTTTAATTTTCAATTTTTATTTTGTAATCATCTCGCGACCCCCCGGGGTGTCGCGACCCCTACTTTGGGAACCCCTATACTAATGCATCACTCCACATCCTCTGTGAGTCCTGGGATACCATCAGAAACACTTTATCTGGGACTGATCAGAGTCAGGGTCATGGAGAACAGCAGCAGATGGCTCGGGCTAATGCCTGAGACTCTTCTTTGCTCCTGTTCCATTTCCTTTCTCTGTTCAGTAAACAGTGATTGGTGTCTGGCTGCCCAGTGTGAGGCCAATCAGCTCTCATCTGGTGTGATGAAAAGTGACATAAATAGATTTGGTCTGAAAGGTTTCCTTTGCTGTGATTAAGAGCCTCGCAGGATGCACGGAGAATTCTGATTCTAACACATTTGCTTTCCATATGCAAACCAGCCGCAAAACAAACTCATCAATTTCACATCAGCTTTCATTTAGCTTAATGGCCAGCCATTAACAAAACCAATCGCCTCCCTCCTGTGTCTCTCTCACCATGATTATTTGAGTTATCAGAGCACATTGAATCATATTCACACACACACACACACACACACACACACACACACACACACACACACACACACACACACACACACACACACACACACACACTCTCCAGGACTTACCAAGCAGCTCTGTATTTGTTATGGCACCAGATGGCAGAGAGTGTAACCAGCACTTACTGAATAATTGTATTGCACATGATCACACACACACAAATATTTATTCATTTATTGCACATGTCTCAGAGTCAGGTACAATACATCTCAATGCATTTCAATAATGTTGCACTTTGCATATTGTGCACTGAGCACCCATGCAAAGGAGGCCGCCATGAATAAATGCAATTTTTAACGTAATCTAAAAGACATAACAGTGCTGCTGTGACTGTAAGCAGCATGATTGCTCTGTTCTCAAATTGTTCCTGTCTTCAATCCCTCTTGTTTTAAAGTGTTGCAGGGATGGAGAGATGGCTGTGGATGGGGGTTTCTGATTGGGTTATATGGTGTTTATCACTACTGTTTTTTTACAGATGATTTTATTGCATTTTTGTCTTTATTGGACGTATACTGTAGTTGTAGGAATGACAGCAAATATGGGGAGATTTTGTCTCCCTCTGCACATCTACAGATGTAGCACCTCATTTCAGACTCCAGCTTACAGCTTCCTGCCTACGACCTGCCTAAAACCGGTATCGAGGAATGTTAAGCCCTCCCACTATTTTCCAAGACGGCGTTGCCAGATTTTCAATTTCAGGTTTTAACCAGGAGACGGCGCTTCATTCATAAATACAGAAAGACAAGTTTCATGGACTTTCAGTTGTGTTTTGAAGAGCATTTGAACACATTGATATTTTAGATCAACTAAAGTATATCTAATCTTGTAATTCAATAATATATAGTCTTTATATATTAAATAATCATAATAATAATGTAAATGTTTACATTACACTTCTTTATTTGTTATGCTCATACTTTTACCTTTACAATCGTTTGCTTTAATATGCAGTATATTTTTTGTATATTTTTGTGTTTGCTTCCTCATGCTCCCTTTCGGACACATACCGTATGATTTATTATTATTATTATTATTAATATGAAGATATTATTAAGATAAGATGTTACTTTATTGATTGAACATTTTAGCTTAGAATGTGCTGTCCCACGGTAATTCAGAAGGCTCACAGGTCACATTCCGACCATTATTTAAAACAATAGGTGCTTTCACACCGTCTACAGTTTGATTTGTATAGAGGGAGCTCTGTGGCTGAATGGCCAGCGATTAGGTGTGGCACATTTATCATAGGTGATCAGAGCTAACTGCCTGCCGTCATTTCATTTAAAAAACAGATCTGATTTTAAGACTATTTCTGCACTCATAAAGAATGATAAGAATAAGAATAATGCGTATTGAACTGGTTTCATTAATTAGTGAGTTTATTTAACACTAGAACCGCCAATCGGGTCAATTTGTGTGATGTGTGTTGTGTGTGTGCAATGTAACTTTTTTTCAATAAAATATTAAATTCTCCCAGTCCGTGACTTTTCCTGAAAGTGTGTTATGTAGCACCATATGTTGTTAAAAATTGCATTCTAATAGCGGGATTTGACAGGTTTAGGTAGGCCTATACAAAAACCTCTGGCGGTTCTAGTGTTAAGGTAATAAGGTACAGTAGAAGCCCTTTTTTATCAGTAACGAATTTAGCAGTTGAACATAAAAGTCAACTAACTGAGGGTCACTTGCAATGACAGTGTTGTGTCTACTGTAACCTTGTCACTCAGAGTAACCTACAGTTAATTTAGCTGCTGGAGAAGAAAGATCAGGGGGAAGGGGGGGAGAGAGCTGTGGTTGATGGGCCATTAGTTGTTTAAATACACAGCTGAGAGCTGCCGTTTCATTCAGACTGTTTAAAAAACGGTAACAACGGACTATTCAAGATCAAGATCCCTCCGCTACGCTTTGGGATCCTGATCTGCCGACGAGGCTCCATTAAAATTTAAATATTTTTAGGTGAATTACTGAGTTTAGGCACGTTAATAACGTTTTAATGAAGTTGAATACAGTATATTCATATTTGTCAGTGATTTCATGTCAATTGTGTGTGTGTGTGTGTGTGTGTGTGTGTGTGTGTGTGTGTGTNAAATGCTGATCGTCCAAAGGCAGTGCGCCTCAGAGGGAGGGTTGAGTTTCTGCAACTCTGCTCACGGCGAAACTGAAATGAGCTCCTCAACGGTAACACCACCGTTGAGGAGCTCATTTCAGTTTCGCCGTGAGCAGAGTTGCAGAAACTCAACCCTCCCTCTGAGGCGCACTGCCTTTGGACGATCAGCATTTTCGTTTACGGCCATCAAGCACTGGAATACTCTTCCAGCTGAACCTAAAACCTGTACTGATTTTAACTTGTTTTGTTATGGTGCAAAAAAAATGATATTAAGCAACCAGTCATGCCAACATTAATTACACTGTAATCTGAGTTTTTTTTTTATTTGAACTGTGTTGTCATACTATATCTTAGATATTTTATTTAAGTGTATTTGAAGTGTACTAAGTATTATGTTCGAAACCTGTATTTAAATCAGGCTTTATAATTATTTGAGTGACCGAGATCATGTAAGTGTATTTCAAGTGTACTATGTATTAATTTATTGAGCTGTACTTAAATCAGGTTTTTAAATTGTTTGACTGATAGAGATCATGCAATGTTATTATTTGTTTATTGATTATTATGAACCTGCCTGAGGACCACATATGGAAATTAGCTATTGGCTATAATCTGGCATATTGCATCTCTTCTCTTTGCTGAGATTAATGTTTTTGTATGCATGGTCCTTCTATAAATAAATACAAATTAAATTATTAAAGATAGGAATTACACAAATTAAGTACAATAAGTACAGTAAAAGTATATATTTTTAATAAAATAAGTGTAACATGTAGAAGTAATGTGATGGCAGACAGATAGCAGTTGTGAAAATAAAAGTATATGTTGCACAGTTATTACAGAATGTGTTACAGTATTTGAATAGTCTAACTAAGAGATAGCAGCCAGTAAAAATAAATTAGAAAGCGGTATATACTTATTTATATATATAAGTATATACTGATAAAATGTAACATGTGACCTTGTGAAATTCTTGAGCTAGTTAAATATAAATCCACTCAGAAACAGCCAGTATCTAGGTAAAGAGATAAAACATATCAACTCACAAACTTCATTGTCATTTTAACGGTTGAAAACAAGTTTTCCTTCCACTCAGAACTTTATATAAAAGAAACCACTATTTTTAAAGAAATGAATGCATGTTTGATCAATACTGAAGAAACCAGGGGAGGAGACCATTTTACAAAGCAAATCTACTTGTCAAAAAGATCTGCCATGACGCCAGCTTTCCACTCTTACCAATCACCAAAAATTGCAGCCTAATGTGACAGTAAAATCTGAGAGCCCCCTAGCACCCCAGAAGAAAAGATACATGTTCTTAAAGAGGCTCAGGGTGTCAGAGGCTGTTGGAGAACAGACAGCAGGAGAGCACCAGATAAAACACAACATATAAATCAAGCAATGAAGAAATCATCTGAGCAGGTGTGGCATTTCATTGTCTGATTAAAGGCTATTAATCACTCTGACACTTGACAATTATGATCATTACTGTGGTGGTTGATGGGACTGTGCTTATTGGCATAAAGTAACTCATCACAGTGCAGCCATGCTAAACTTTGCCGTGCAGTAAAAAATAAGAACTGCTCTCCACACTCATTCATTAGATGTGACACCTCAGGATATAAAACGACTTTATTTAATAGCTAATATGTTATAATTCTGAATCAGAATAATGACTTATTATCCAACATTTTCTCTGCTGCATAATTAGCTTGTCTTGAACAATAAAGAAACGTGTGAGTTTGGCTCAGTGTCGTGCATACGCCGGCTTTATTTAACGAGTCATTGCTGCTGAACATTTATAGACATGTTGGATTGAATATCTATTTACCACCCCGGAGAGCCATCAGACGGCTGCAGGCAACATACCAGTGTGTCATTCACGAGTACTTGAGCACTCAGAAATGTGTGCAGTGTCTGAGCGAGCTGGTGGCCAAGTGTGTAAAGGCAATTGATTTGTCCACGTGGAAACCTAGAGAAGATTGGTTTTTAAAGTGGGAAAACATTACAGTAATCGCATTTAAGGTCAGTGAAAATCAACAAAATGTCATAGCCCAGAGTTAGAAGCAGAGGAAAGGTTTGAGGCCTCCGTCTGCTTCGCACCGTCCAGCAGTGTCCACACCCAACTATCCAACAGCTGAAATGGGAAGGGGCTCAATTCAACAACTTCTGAAACACTGTCTGACATCAAGCCCACTTCATGCATGGTTGACCAGTTCTGGGATGTGTAAAGAAAAGCGTTTTGGTTTTCTCTTTATATTCTTTTACTATTTGCAGGCAACCACACTGAAAAAACTGAAACGTTGACTTTAATAAATGTATGTCGACAAGTTTCCCATTACTGTATTAGGTTAGTTTAAAGCAATACTATTAAGTTGTTCCTAATATTTTGTATTTAAACTTAATATTAATGCTTTCAACTAAACTTTTGTGAAATCTGTTGACATAATAAATGTAATTAAAGTCAAGGTTTAGGTTTTTTTCAGTGTACAAATTCCTTTTCGGAGAAACTGTTTAGATATTTTATTAATCAGCAAGGTCCTGTCATTAAAGTGAGCAAATTACACAAATCTGAATCATAACAACTGTGCCATTTGGACACTGTTGACTTGACCTAACCTGGCCCTGGACAGCTAAATGCTATCTATACAAGAGATTAACCAATATGAAATGTCTTCTCATTACTCATAACAATACTGCTACGGTAACTTATTATTGGAATTGAAAGAATAAAGACATCCTTAGTATGTACTATAAGACACAATTACATTTTAACAATAGCTGTGATCTGCCACATATAGTAAATGGACTGTATTTATATAGCGCTTTATCCAGTCCTTACGACCCCTCATGTCATCGTTCATACAGAGCAATGAGACTCTTTTTTTTTTTTTTGCTCGGGGAGTTTAACATTCACACGCAATCATACACGCCATTGTAAGGTGATTCAGGGAAATATAATAATAATAATAATAATAATAATACAAATATAATAACTAACCCTAACCCTAGAGTCAAATGACATTTACAGGTTGTGTTGCCAGATCTCGCAAAAGTGTGAACATGATGTGAAAACGAATCTTGAGTTTGAAGATAGGCGTGTTCCAAGCAAGGGACGAATTGCCCCCCGACCCACACACTTTGCACAGGATTGTGCTCAAATGGTCTACTTCTGATCTGGTTCTGATGTTTTAGATGAATCGTAACAGAGCGGACTTTGAGTATTCTCAATGTAATGTCTTGGATAGAAAGTGTTACATTCCCCCACAGGTGAATGTTTCTCCTCAGGCTCATCTTCCTCAGTTGTCTTACCTGATCTTTACTGACTGATTGGCGACAGGACATTAAGGAAACAAACAGCATGTGGTATTTGCTGCAATGAAGAATACAGTAGCCTGCGTACTGCGTAGCCTTCCCTGCCCTGAAGAAGAAGTGATCCTTCCTAGTGCCTGACGAGTTTTAAGCTAATAGCCTATAAAGTTATGGATATTAGAAAGTTATTGTCATCGAAGCAGGCGCCACAAGCTGCAGCAGCAGCAGTATCAGCAGCTGACAACAAATTCATCACCAGCAGTGAATAAATGGAATATGTTTTAGGTTTGTTAATCTTATTTGAAATGTTACTCTGCTGGTTTTCTAACATTAAAGTGAATAACAGGCTAATGGTGATTATCTGCACTCTAGCTGACTGAGTAACAAGTGAAAAAGAGTGATGTAACGTTAATGTTATAGCAAGTAAACATGGAGTAACCACACTATGTATGCCCTTATATGTTAGTATGTATACAGAACATCACTAAAAATTATCCTAAGATGTAACGTTAACCCTTCATACCTCAGTCTACTTTTAAGACACTAAAAGAAGAAAACAGGATTAGAAGAAGGGAGGGAAGAACAGAGCTGTAAAAGACAGCAGAGGTGCCAGCCAGGGTCACATGTAAGAGAATAAGATACATTTCAGGTTTCTATTTACATCTGAAGTTTATGAGGTGCCAGTCAGGATCACATGTACTG
>NW_011335823.1:0-3511 GCF_000735185.1 Notothenia coriiceps | reverse complement strand
CAGAAAGGAGCAATTTCCATAGACCCCCCATGTTAAAAATGCCCAACTTTACAGCAGAAAAAACATGTTTCTACCCATGGATGCAATAAATATTATTATCGATATAGTTAGATCCCACCTTCATGATTATGAATCTGTGAGTGAATTGTTTTCTAACACAACCCTTTTATTTATATTAGGTGTTAAAGTTTTAGCATAAATTAGGGCGTGGTCACTTTGATGGACATGCCTCACTGTCAGCTAACAGCAACTTGTCCACTCTGCTAGGCTACAACCATAGAGGCTACAACGTTAGTTAGTCATAGTACTGTACTTGACCCTTTAGCTTTAGCCGTGTTCGTGGTGATTGTGCATTTTCGGGAATATACAAATACCAGACAATTAAAATGTCATGCTGTGCGCTTGAATGTACTAACAGAACTTCCAAGAAGTCTAAAATGATAATATTATACATGTTAATTCCGTTCGCAGGTGTTTGTGTGCTTGGTAGCTTAGCTTGTTACTTATTAGCCAGCTAAGGACGTAACCCTTTATACATACATATACATTTTAGTTTATGATTCAGCCTTGGGTAAGACTTTTATAGTCTATGGCTATGACGCCCATAATGCTAAACGGGAGCAAATGTTAATAGGGGACCCAATTATCCCAGTGGTGGCCGCCGGAGCTAACAGAGCCGCAGGGGGCTAGCTCCACCCGGCGTCCCGGAGCTAGCCCACTGCGGCTCCGTTAGGTCCGGGCGATGGAGTCCGTCGTTATAACTTGAGATCATGGAATGCAGCGAAACGCAGACTTGGTTCGCCTGCTGTAGTATTAGCTAAATAAATTATGTTGAACAAGGCTTATTAAGCTGAACATCGCCACAATTGTTCTGCTATGTATCGGTCCGTCTTTTCTTAACGTGTGAATGACAAGCATTAAGAATAACAAAATATAGCTAATTCTCTTGCAGATTGTCTCATTTGATTATGAATGTAACGTTTATATAGGGGAACTACACTGTTAGCAGTAACTTGGTATGCATGTATTTCATGTTAGCTTAGCTTCTTAGCCTGAGCTAACTCTGTTTACTTCCAGTTCGGAGGCAGCAGGTCCCGCCTCGGCTCCGCCTCTTTGCCCTTATTTGGAGCAGGCGGGATTAGACTCTGACGTCGCTGTCAAGCGTTAGTAGCCGACTCCGCCTACTAAGGGCTTCTCGGCAACTCTGCAGAATCCTATGGGTGACGTCACGGACACTACGTCCATTTATATATACAGTCTATGATATGTACCCAGTGATGGGTATGACAGCATATTAAAATACTTTGGTTCAAGTCATGCATACAAAATATTACTTGTGTAAAAGTATCAGCATCAAAATATATGAAAAGTACCAAAACTGAGTAACACACACAGTTTGATGTTTACAGGCGAGTAACAGAGTCCCATCTGAGGAGGAGGGGGTGGTGGAAGCTATTTGATGTGTTGATAAATAGTAAATGAAAACTTAGTGTGTTGGCAAGTTTAATTACAGACTGCCATGACAACTGGGGAAACAATCAGCTGACACACTTGAAATAGATTGTTAATAACATAATTTAGGGAGCTATTTCGAAGTGTGCCACTCCCCTCAGCTCATCCTGCTGCAGCCCGAGGCCGCTTATCCAGATTTAAGTTTAAGGTCGAGTGAGAACACCAGAAAGCATATGACAATATAGTATATGTGGATAAAAACACTTCTTTAGGCTCCTTTATAAAATGCATCACAATCCGACATACATGTAAATGACTTTAAAGGTTGTGGAGATAGAAACCTGAAGTAAGGTCTGTGTTTAAAACAAGCTAAAGAGATTTTCATATTTTGTTCTACGACATAAAATATGGTAAGAGTACACGTTTTTTTATGTAGCTCGCCCAGATATAAAAAACTAACATGTTGTATTTATACAATGTGTTATTATTTCCATACATAATAGCTTATCCATACTAACAGTACTGAAAGTTTTGCTGGGGGTCTTCTAAATCTACACAATAGTATTCACCTGAAACCAGTTAACCCTCCGGTATTATTCGATTGGACTACACACATCAGTCATTCGAGACAAAAACATCCACAGTGATACCGGAGGGTTAATGTGATAACAACCTCAAAAGCTGGAAGGTGACACACACTCATTGACTTACTGTTTAATTCTAAATTACTTTCAAAATGTGTGGAAAAACTGGCTGGTGCCGCAAATTATACTTTTCCTTATGACAGTTGTTGTTTTTTTACAATCATGGTCTGTAGCGTATTTTGCTTCCATTCTATTGAGGATGTGTACTTTTATGTTGTTTTCTTCCATGCTTGGAAAATATAAAAGCAGCATAAATGATAATGTGACCACAACTTGGAACTGGAAACTCAGTTCATTTTGGAGGTTGATTATTGTTTCATGAAAACATATTTGATTCATCTCAGTTTAGTCATGTTGAGAGTTGAGCATTATCTGCCTCCTCGACCTCCACACCCTCACCACAAGCTGCTGTGTCTCTCTACTTATGTCTAATGTGTCTAATGCATATTCCTGTCACTTTTCGTGCAAAGAACACATTATACCTATTTTTAAGGCATCTTCCACCCGGGCTAAACTCTGTTGCGTGAAAGCAGAGGACGTAAATAGAGCCAAGAAAAACACACTGACTCTGAGGCGGCATGCCGGCCTCAGGCTGAATACTTGTGGGAGGTGGAGGTAGCGTGCAGGACACTTCGCAGGTTATGTGAGAGGAGAAACCTCAGTTATGCAAAATACTTACTGAACCTAAAGGTATCTTCACACAGGAATGCTGAGTAAGTGGTTGTGTTCAAATTGTCAGTTTAGCTTAGGAAGGTTCCTAACAGAGTTAAATGATCCAAAATTACCTCAGTGGTAGGCACGATTAGAGCTGTTCGAACTCTCTAGATCAGGGATGGGCAACTTTGATGGTGGTGGGGGCCACACAATTGATGCCACCAGGGGGCTGCAGATTCACTTGGAACACACACACACAAATTCCATGTGTTGTATGTAATTATTAACAAATATACTAAGTCTGACATCTTCATTGACATTTTATAATCTGTCAGGGAACATCCTCTAGTAAGCTCACTAAACAAATATCTGTTCACAGAAATGTTATTTAATTTTTACAAGTGGCATGTTTGTATTGAACAGGTTATTTAACAGTGGAATACATTTATTTTTAAACTATTGGAAAGCACGGAAAATGTGTGTGCATCAAGATAAACCATTAAGATGACATAAACATGAAGTCATGAACACTAACCCAGACATTAGTTGTCTAACTTGAACCTAAGACACTTCTAGCCTGTCTCTGCTGACGCACAATAAGGGGAATGTCAACACAGACACCTGTCAACTGGCATTCTGCTTGTCCTCTGCGCCACTCCCCCTCCCTCCCGCTGAAATTATGAATGAAAAGTGTATAGTAATCATATAACACGGCAGGGTCCGTGGAAGTTTGTTTTCATCTGATTTCAAATAAACAAAGT
>NW_011335822.1:0-3039 GCF_000735185.1 Notothenia coriiceps | reverse complement strand
CAGGTAAAAACGGACTGAGTTGCTGCTCCAGAATATAGTGCATTGTGTTAAGGAACCATGTGGATGATAGCATCCATCATTTAAATGCAAAGAAAAACGATTAAAAATAATTTTTAGGGGGAAAACGGTGGATCTGTCCGTTTCGTTAACAAACTGATAGGCAAATGGACAAGCCTGATTAAAGCTTGTGCAGGACCCCAGTGAGCTCCAGACGATGTGCATTGTGTTAAGGAACCATGTGGATGATAGCATCCATCATTTAAATGTAAAGATACTGATTAAAAATCACTTTTAGGGGGAACACTGTGGATCTGTCCATTTCGTTAACAATCTGATAGCCAAATGGACAAGCCTGATTAAAGCATATGCAGGACCCCAGTGAGAGCTCCAGACTATGTGCATTGTGTTAGGGAACCCTATGAATGGTGTACATGAGTGTATACATGTTTTAAATAGTAGGATACCTCCAGGGCGCATCACTACATTTTACAAGCCAGGGAAGGTGCATGGATCCTGGGTAAACATTGATTAAGTGTTTTTAAATGTGTGGAACAGTGTTTTGTCACTTTCAAAACTCTCCTGTCATTGACCGGAGAAATTCGGTCGATGTTGTATTCAATCTGGCCATTAATATTCCAGTGAGACGAAGTACGTACATTGACCGGAGTGATCCCATGTTAATTTTGTCCAAAAACCGGAGCATTCCCCAGCCATTGTCTTGGAGGGGCGCTGCGCCCAGCCAGAAATTCATTTTTTTTCCCAATTATTTTTTAAATATATGTATATATATAGCACCACATTGCAACTAATCTATATCTACAGTACTGTCACTTTTAACATAGAACATGTGCTCTTTTATTAAATAAACTAAACACTTTCATTTTAAGTTGTGAGTTTACTGTTTTTGACCCTAAGAAGCACTGATGCATTAATCAATAACAATCCACAGCTCCTCTCTCTGCTCCAGAGGATTTTAAAACCCGCTCAGGTAGCACCCCCCCAAAGCAGTAAACCTAGGGGAAACACTGTAACACTATTAATTATTTTGTTAATTTAGCTGGTGTGGAATTTTAGCTTATAATTGCATGGAACTCCTTTTCATGCATAATTTATTTTCTGCCTCACTTTCCCAAACTTCAGATTTATTACGAGCTTGGGTTAACAGTCTTAAAGGGCAGAAATACCATCTGTCTAATTCAGGGGTGTGTTGTCCAATTGTTATACAGAGGGCTTTGGCTGAAGACAATAGAACAGCTAATATTTTAGAAGACTAAGTAGGTACATAGTAGTTCCTCTTGAAAATATGCTATCATACTCATTAATATTGACACTGGCTATATAAACAAAGCAAGACTGAAGGCAGAGCCAGGATTAGAATTGCAGAGGGTTTATGCAACTGCATCCATACTGATAGTATCAGTTTAGTGACAACTGATACAAGAACAAAAGGGTTTTGCCTATCTGTAACATTGTGTTAATGTTAATGTTATTGTCAGGGCTTGAATTGGGGGGGGTGGGGGGGAAATGCCAGTACTCCATTATTTGCATATTAGCATGTGTATCAGTAAAACATTACTACATGGAATAAAAAGCAAAGTTATTTTCATCTGCTCCAGGTTAAATTACACAGCCCTTTATGCCAATTGTGCAAATTGCCCAACATATTCAGGTTAGCATCAGTCAGTGCTGGGGACCAGTACTATACATTTTTTAAATATAACGTTGGGGTCCTCAACATCTCACTATGCAGGCAGCTTGCATCGAGCCTTAAACAGACCATGAACAAAGCCCTGCTTTAATGTTCCACCTTGGTCTGGCGTGGCATGAGGACTTGCTTGTGGCCCTGTGTGGCCCTGATGCACCCAGCTGTGGGGGGGCCACCCTGGCACCATGTTAGTCATGTCCATGCCACAAGGGTCACAGATGGTGGGGGGACAGCAGCTGCTCTCAGGAGGCTGGCAGACTGAGCAGTGCTAATGCAATACAGCTACTCCTGCACATATGCTCATGTGAGCACATTATGAGCATTCACACAGCACTACACACATGTGATTAGGAGATACTTTTGTCAACATGTTTCTGTAACAAGGTCATTTATTTGGTCACTTTAAAAATAAATGAAATAAGATAAGGTGAGATTTACTTCATTGATCCCACTGTGGGAAATGTTTTCAACACAGCAGCATGTAAATAAGGCATTGCACATGATACAATGAGAAGAAAATAAACAAACATCTACATAAATAACAAAAATGTGCAAAATAGAAGATAAAACAGAACTAAAAAGTACAAATATATACATAATGACAGTGAAAGATAAAAATATATAGACTATCTGTCATATATACTGTATATACTAAGAAGGGCCAATATAGGATATTATAAACATTAAGTATTCAAGGAAACGCATATTACATTTAATATAAATGTAAAAGATAAAGTTTGAAGACACTTTATGAAGATGGGTGAAAAACGTTTTTGAAGGGAAAGGTGGTGGAGTCCAGTTGTCAAAGCAACATAAGAAACTATGGATTTTTCATGTAGCGCCATCATCAGGTCGAAACTGAGCTCAAAGCACAGCTGATCCTGCGGAGTCACACAATCTTCTTAGTGACTCCCACTTCATAAACTAGACACATACAGAGAAATTGTCTGTTCTTTTTTCAGAAATAATATGCTTGCTACTTATCCTAAAGGTTCATTCTTTTGAAATTAAAACAACAAGGTTATTTTTCCGCTAAACGACCAAGAAAACAACAGATTTAGGTCATCATTCTGCAGGACTTTATTTTAGAAACATAACTGTATATTGTATTTGAAATGTTTCTTCATTCAGCATATCCAGAAAACCTTGTGTGTTAGAGGAGGTTCACAACCATTTTATAGAGCTGTCGAAAATGTTGTTTCTCTGTTTATCTTTTCACCTCAGGTTCATTTTAAAAATGCATTTGACTCAAATTGCATTTGAATTTGTGATGTACTTGCAGCTTACCACATTCTCTCTCTCTCTCTCTCTCTCTCTCTCTCTCTCTCTCTCTC
>NW_011335821.1:0-2727 GCF_000735185.1 Notothenia coriiceps | reverse complement strand
TGTTTCCAAAGCAACAACAACTTCCTGTCAACAGCGCTACCTCTCCTTCAAAATAAAAGCATGTCCATAAATAGGAAGCCAAGCCAAATTACACTTAAGACATATACAACTGCAACGAAAGTAACAAACACAATGCAATATCCTTTTCAATTTCCTGAAATCTCGCTGCTGATTACTACCGAATATCCGGAGCCCGAAAAATTGTATTTGGGACAGCCCTAGTGTTATCTGAAATCGCCATACTAACTTTTCTTCTTCTTGTATTTTGTTTGTTTTGTTGTTTTCTTCTTGTTCTTCATTTGTTTTTTAAGGGCGGCTGGCAAACAGCTTTTAGGCGCAATACCGCCCCCTGGATTATAAATAGTGTAATGGATACTGCCCTAAATGACAGACTTTTTTCCCACTCGTTAAAAAAAAGGCGTATTCGTCGTGTGACTGCATGTGCCGAACCGTGACATCCGAACCGTGACGTCCGAACCGTGATGGTACGGGACGAATACGGATACCGTTACACCCCTATATAATAGTCATTTTCTGTTGATAAAGTTAATTAATAATAAAGTGATCTTTTGTGTAATATCCTGTGCATATATTATTAAACCAAGGATAACAATCATGGTACTGTGAGAATATACTTTTGTTCGGGGGGTACCTCTCTCTTCAGGATCCTATCTTCTAAGAGTTTGCATTACAAAGATCCCCCATCCTGTTCCAATGGGACCCAGCAGCTTTGAGTCTCTTGACCTTAACGTAAAACCCTTAAACACTCAGACAGGGGAGTGAAGTGCTTTGCTCACCAAAGGTCACTCCCACAGAGTTCTCCCACTCTGGTGCTCTGCTTGGCAGAGAGAAAGCTGCCCCTTTACGACCTCAGGCCAAATACATTCCTGGACAAATATAGCCTTGATCTGTCTTTACACTACAGTTCTAAGCCTGTGAAAGGGTCTCTCCTGAACTAAGGTTGAGTTATTTGGGTTTTTATTTACAGGTCATCAACTTTGAACTGAACTGGCAGATATAGGATATATAGATATGTTTAACGGTTGAAGGCAGTTATTTAAACATGATCATGACTGAGTTTGTTCACAAGCTCACCAGTAGTCTGCAAACCATATATATATATGCTGCTTTCACAGTACTGGATAAGAAGAACCCTGCTATGCTCCCTGTGTTGATAGAGACATGTGACCACCTACTTCAGTTTCTGATTATTGTCCGTGTTTCCTCTGCTGGTCTACTTGCTGAAATGGAAGTGAATATGTGATGAGTCATTGTCACCTGAGCTGCATCAGAGACATCCAGAGATGCTGTGTCTTGTGTTAAAATAATTTACCAGACGATGTGTGCGTTCTTTGTTGTCTCTTGTAGTACCTCTGCTGTTATCCCATGTTTTTTCTGCCTCCTGTTTGTTTGGAACTTACTATGGGTATGAATAACTAGGTCACTATTTTCTCCATGTAGAAAATCATATTTCCATTCAACCCTGCCTCTTAAAAATTATCTTTTTTTTTTTTTTTTTTAAAAACCTTTTTTATGTAGGCCAAATACTTTGTCACATTTTGAAGGAACATCATTGCTCCAAGTTGAGATTATGGGGTACAAGTTATCAGGAGATGGTTGGGCAGATGGTAAATGCACAGTGCTGAACTTTGACTCTCAAGGCTGTAAGGTTAAGCAACAAAGTACTTTGGGTAACGTTTGGGGACCTGTCGAATATTCAAATGTTTTTAGAGTAAATAGGTATTTTGCTTCAAGTCACTGTTAAGTTATTCAAAATGACACCAATCAATCTATCTGTAACATTAACCAAATGCTAAGAGTTTTTATTAGCAGATATTGTATTGAAAGGGCAGAACTTCTTGAAAAACAAATAAAATGTAACATTGTCGAACGTTTTTACAAATACGAGTACTAGTATTTGTCAACCTGGGATATAATGTTCATTTTAAATTGTTTCTAAGTGATGTTGATAAATAATGTAATTCAGCAAGTTGGTAATATATCAACTATTAGGATATTACGTGGCAACAGGGTTCTCTTAAAATATGAAAACTATTACAAAAATAGACCAATACTGAGACATTGGTGTGCATTTAAACATTTGTTTCTGTATTTGAACCTCGTGGGTTTAGGTCAGGGGTGGGGAACCTTTTTCCTCTCAAGGGCCATTTCAATTTTTTCAACATCCTCCGAGGGCCGTACAAATTATTGACCTCTGCTTAAAAAAAACAAAAAAAAACACAGCCCATTCATTGGGCCTTTCTTTCATGCTGTGCAAAGAAAAAGCAACCTCTTAATCCAGATATCTCACCATGACTCGCGCATGCATGCACGTGCACGGTGTGGCATGACCACCACAACAGAAAGATATGGACACAAGATGTGTGCAAATGTATTTAGTTTCATATCCATGTGGACACGATTTAAGTAGGGGGGTACCTCACACCCTCTAGGGGGGTCCGGGGGGCATGCTCCCCCGGGAAGATTTGTTTTTAAATGTTTAAGTTAAAAGCATCAATCTGGTGCACTTTGAGAGCAACATGAAGAGATCTATGGATACATCTCTCAACATCCATATGAAACAGAACATTAAGCAGATTTTCTTTTTCTTTATGGATATTTTACAAATCACTCCCCTTTCAAACTGTATTCTTCTTTATTAATAACAACTTTGTTTTACTGTCATACAGTATTTTATACCTGTTTACTTTATTCTCTTATTTTTTT
>NW_011335820.1:0-3808 GCF_000735185.1 Notothenia coriiceps | reverse complement strand
GCGTGCCCTGTCGCCCAAACTCAATTTGGTGCGTCCCGCACCGTCGGCCGTGACACGCCTTATTTGGCCTTTCATGGCCGACGCACGGCCGAATCGGACAAAGAAATCACTCTGATTGGCTGTTCAGCTAGGGAATCAGTGCATGAGAAGCGAAATGGTTGCTTGAGAATGTCTTCCACAAGCAACACTCCAATGGCTGATAGCTCCAGTACCGCACGAAACATGTTTTCGATGGACGAGAGTGCAAATGGAACGCACACGCTATTTGTGAAGTCTGCAGTGTAGAGGGTGAAGAGAAGCGGTGCCAGCACCGTCCCCTGGGGGGCCCCCGTACTGCTGATGATGGTGTCTGATTGACACTCCCTGGTCCTCACGTACTGTGGGCGGTTGGTGAGGTAGTCCAGGATCCAGGAGGTGAGGTGGTGATCCACCCCCGAGAGCTGCAGCTTGTCCCGCAGGAGCGGTGGCTGGATGGTGTTGAAGGCACTGGAGAAATCAAAGAACCTGATCCTCACAGAGCCCCCAGCCTTCTCCAGGTGGGAGAGGGACCTCTGCAGCAGGTAGATGACGGCATCTGAAGGTCTCCAAGGACCAGCCTCTCCAGGGTAGCTGTTGAATTCCTTGGGGTGAGGGTCTTTGGCACAGGTACCACACAGGACGTCTTCCAGTTGAGGTACCCTCCCTTGCTTCAGGCTAAGGTTGAAGAGGAACTTCACAATCCCACACAGCTGGTCTGTGCCGGATTTGAGGAGCCTCGAGCTGATACGATCTGGACCCGCTGCAGGGAAAAGGTGTTGTCAGCGGGTAGTGGGGGGGTTGTGGGGGGAGGAGAAACAGGAGCTGGTGTGTAGCTGATGGTCGGGGCTGATTGGAAGTGGGAGAGGTGACAGGGCCATTTCCAGGCAGTGGAAACAATGGGGGGTGCAGCGGGGGGGAATGGGTCGGGGGAGGGGCGCCTGACTGATGCAAAAATGATGCATAATCTTATAACATCAGTGATTGAAAGCATTTAACTGAAGCTCTACCTGTATTCAGAATCCAGATAGTCAACCCATCTTTGTCTGGTCTCATATCTTATTCCCTGCCAGCGTCATACTGTTTTACCAAGGAATATTCCATTCTCATTGCTTGGCCAATGACAGTAGACATCTTAAAGCACCTTTGGAATCAACACTTTGGCTGTTACAATCATGTTACTGTTATTACTGTTATTTTATAGTTTGGAGAAGGTGCCTTTGACTCTTCTCATTTCTTTATATAGAAGAAGCTTTTGTTATTAATGCAAGTAGAGATAGGAAGTGGCATTTTAAATCTGCATTGTTAGTTAGTATTTGGAAAGGGTGGGTAACACAAAGGGCTGTGTGACAACAAAATAAGAGATGAGATGATCCTCATACGGTAAAAACATCTCTTTCTTACTGAAGCATCTGCTCAAATAAAACCTCAAAGGCTTCTGGAAAGGGCAGGTCTGCAAAAAAAGCACAAAACATGACACTGAAAGGCACAATACTTTTATCTTATTTTCTTTAACCATCCATTGTTTGTCTGGGTGAATGAGGTTTGATTCCTATTTTACACTTTTTTACATGTTGTCATGGAGGTTAGAAATGAAAATAACTTCATTGGGTCGGGGTAACAGCGTATATTTGTCTTTCAAACACAATTTACTTTAAAATAAACTAACCTGACTGACCTAAGACTGACCAAAAGGTAGGGTAGGTAAGAATGGAGAAACCAGCTCGAGTTAGCTAGAATTTGAAAGTACGCAGCTGAAAAAAATCTGCCTCTTCCTCACAGAGCCCCTCTTCCAACACACACGTACGCGCACATGACCAATGAGGGCACGAGATAAGTTTGGGCACAGATGGAAGGCTGACAGGCAGGTAGGCCATCCAGTTATTTTAGCCGGGCCGGCTAGAATGATTGGTCGTGCTTTTTACAGTACCACGGCTTCAACAGATGAATTTATGTATTTATTGTCAAAGCATTTAATGTATTCATTGCTATCGGGATGTTAAGAGCATTCCATGGAATATAACAAAAAGTGTTTCTGAAGTGAATTACCTACCCTACCTTTAAAGGATTGTAAATGACTAAGGTAAACTTTTATTTTTTTAAATCCCTGCTAGCTTGCGTCATTAAATACAGCTGTAATCTGATTGGTTGCGCGTTTGAAGGTCAGCGGTAAACAAGGTCAAAGTTTAAATAATTTAACCTTTTTTAAGCGCAGTGCTCGGCTTCAATGTCAAAGCTGTGCGATGCCATGTATAGTGCTACGGCCTAGTCGGGGGGCAGCGCTTTCTCCATAGAAACGCAACGCTAGCACAAAGTTGTTTTATCACGTAACACGTGTATGCAGTTTTAAGACTAGTCTTAAGACTGGAAAAAGGGGTAAACGGCTTGTTACTGTTTAAGAACTTGTTCTTCACTTTGGATCATGTTTATTTTCGTGAGTCAACTTTCTATTATTTTCTTTCAAGCCATCATCACTAGAGGGCACAAAAACAGATTATACAAATGTAAATCCATATAAATAAAGACATGTAGCCCCTTGCCTCCTCCACCTCCACCTCTTGCCGTTCCATTATTATTTGGATTGGGTTGGACTCTGTGTCACACAGGCAGGTGGCAGTGTAACATCAGAGGTGATGATACCCATCCCTAGTTCAGATGTGCTATGTTTTCAGGTAGAACAAGGCATGTTTGGTTGTCATTACTCTGTAGTCTGTCCTCCTGCCTGCAGGCACATGGGCCAAAATGGGCAGCCAATGGGTCTGCGTCCCTGGAGGTTTTCCATGGAGGAACCCAAGGAGAACAGGCTAGAGAATGGCTTCAGTGACCCGGCTGTTACTCCAGACGAACCCAAGTCCGAGCCCCTGCCTGAAATACCTTCACTCCTCCCTGCAGATGGACAAAAGAAAAGCATACTGCGAAGACAGCAAAGCCTTTTGATTCTTACAGGTAACACACAAACACACCATCTTATATTGTTATTAATTTGTCATTAAAGGGGCCCTATTGTACTTTTTGAGATTTTTCCTTTCCTGTAGTGTGTTTTTGGTGCATGAGTGCGTAAATGTCCACGGCATTCGTTTGTGTCGGCTGCCCTTAAAGGCAATGTGAGCATCCATTCCCATTGGATAACGGAGAATTGTACACCCGGAAGTAAGTATTCCCCTTACTGTCGATTGATTTTACAGTAATATCTGCACTACTCATCGACTAAAAAACACCAGATTATCCTTGTTAATTACACAACATTGATTGGTTTAAATTGTGTGCAATGCTTTTGTATTTTTCCCCTTCGATTCGGAGAAACAAATATTTTTTCGGAGTAAAGGATGGCAGAAGACACTACACTACCTAGAATCCCCAGCTATCGTTTAGGACTACACCATGTGCTCTGTTTGACAAACCCCGTGGTTAGTTCTCAAGCTCTGTGATTGGTTGACCTCCAACTGCATTCCATATGAAAAAAAAGGTTTCGTAAAAGATAAAATCATACTTTATTCAGCAGTGCTTGCTTTTCTCTTTGAAAGTCATCACATGAATGCATTGTAATAAATGATTCGGCTGCATTAAATATATTACACATCTGTCGTATTTCTTTATTTTTATTTATCTACAGAGATCGGGCTCAGAATAGACCGGAAACTATTCTTTTACCGTTCAGTTTGAATTTCACAATAAAGTTAGTAGTAATATTTTGTTTTGATATTATTGTTTTTTATTAACTACTAGACCGCTGGGTCATGTTAAGACCATCTTTTCTGTGTTGCTGTGGGTTTTTTCCATCGCTTTTGTGTCT
>NW_011335819.1:0-2408 GCF_000735185.1 Notothenia coriiceps | reverse complement strand
CAACTACCAACAAATAAAAAGAAAGAATGCTAACTAGGTAAGATAAGAATAAACAAGTTTAAATGATTTGTTATTGGTTGTGATGATATTCTAAAGATGATTGGATTATTGAAAAGTATACAGCTCCCTTTCATGAGTGATGAGAGCTGTATCCATCAATTCATTTTGTGCTCAAATTGCACCGGAGTGATGGATTTAACTTCAACATTTAAAAATAGGGAGCATGGGAGCATGCCCCCGGACCCCCCTAGAGGAGGTGAGGACCCCCCTAGAGGAGGTGAGGCCCGTCCACCCCCAAATAAAGCAGGTTAAAATAATTAAATTGCATACATGTTCTTTTAGTAAACACTGAAAACGGGTCCCACAGACCCAAACAGCACACAAAAGTTAAAGGTAAGCATAATAATGTTCAAATGTGCTAAATATATACACTGCAAAAAACAAACAAAAAGAGGAGTAAAAGTAGACCCCGACTTGTTTTATTTTTTGAAAGTAGCCCTCACCCTAAAAAAGGTTGGTGGGCTAGAGGATGTGGAGAAATAAGTCAATCAATAAAGCTTCAGGTAATTATAAATTAATTACTATTTGGCATTGATCAAAAGTTGTAAGGTGAGAATTTAATGTTTTATACTTGCCTTGCTGTAATGGTGCCCTATTTGATGTTCTGAAAACACCATGAGCTTTAATTATGAATCAGACTTTTTACAAAATGTATATGTACAGTATATACTCCCATACTATCCATTTCTTTGGCTCAGATATGGCTGAATGAACAGAATAAATCAATGCGTCTCCATGAATGGATTTCCATGAAGGCGCTCCTGGTTGTCAGGGACAACCAAATAGATTACAACACGGCACAAGAGGCAGTGGAGGAGGAATGAAACACTTGCATCATCTGGAAAAATGAGTTCTGCTGTCATAATGCTATGGCCTTTGGAAAATTAAGAACACATGGATCTTAAAAATCTTTGTATCTCAAAACTGCAATATCTAAATAATCAATTCAAATGAAAAACGTTCACAATAACCCCCGCTCTCCTCTAATAAATGTTGCTCTGCTCTCTGCATTAAAAGGTAAGACTAACGCTGCTGCGAACTAACATGGTAAGCATGTCAAATTGACAGGCTATTTTTAAACCATAAGCTCAGCACAAGGGAGGGGAAAGAGTCCATTTATAAAAGCCTGGCCTGAAGGTAAGGCTTTCAAGGGACAGATAATGCGATGGTTTTCCTAAAGGAGAGATTTAAGCAGCTTTAGAATGTATTTATTTTAGCCTTCTTCTGTCAACTAGAACTCAATGTTGGCTTCGAAATCAACACAGAACCGCAACGATTTTTCTTTAATGTCGAGTCAATGCAGTTGGTATTCCAAGACATTGGCTAACCCATACATGCTTTTCGTTTTTTTTTCCTTTTCTAATTATTCTTTGATACACATATATTTTTTCAAGTCTTCAAAAGATCAACCATGTCCTTTTCTCTATTCTAAAATCGGGTGAGATATGTCAACATTAGCTTAAAATGTTTTTCGGAACACACAAATTATTGTTAAATTATAATGACATTTTTAATGTTGTTATCCAGTTTCAAAATGGATTTGGAGATTTGGAAAACTTAAATGTAAATGATGAAATAAATGGGTTTATTTTCCCATACCCCCAGGTAAAATAGGTTTCCTCACTAATATGATGATATATGAAAATACATTACCCCAATTCTTCCAGAGTTACTGCTGGCACAAAACCTGAGAACATTATGCGTTATAATTACTAAGGTTTGGTGTCACCCTGGGAAATGGGCTTATGCAAGGCTTTGTCTTTCTATCTTTATAGCCTTGTAGGATTCCAAAAATATCAATAATTATTAAAGGGATGAAATATTGAAAGTAGTACTACTTTTTTGCAATCTTTGCCTGTAACTGTCAGTGATGCTAAGGATAAGTAAGGATGACAATGTAAAAGATGCTTATAATGATAGTCTGTAACATTATGTCCATGAAAAAATGAATTAGGAATCACAACCTGGAGATGAGTGGGTCAGTCATTTACAGTGAGAGGCAACTATCCTTAAATCACTTAGATCAGTGGTCCCCAACCCCCGGGCCCCGGACCGGTACCGGTCCGTGGGTCGTTAAGTACCGGGCCGCACAGAAAGAATAAATAACTTTCATTATTTCCGTTTTATTTATTATTCGAGTCTGAACAATCTTTTATTTTGAAAAATTCTCCGAATTCTCCCCGTTACATCCGTCTATGACTCACGTGACCCACTCTTGACACCGCTTGACCTATGCGATTGACACATGTCAATATTGTGGTCACGTGATACATTAACGGTTAGCGCTAATATTAAATATTAACGGTCGCGCTAACTCACAAGCTAGAAACTCACAAGCTAGAAAGATG
>NW_011335818.1:10430-25066 GCF_000735185.1 Notothenia coriiceps | reverse complement strand
AAAATTCGGTGTACCTTTGATATAGCACATAACTTGTCTGAAGGTAATCTATATATAAACAAAAACGTCCCCGAAATGAAAGGTCAAAACTCCTTATTTGAGTAGTCCGTTCATTCACCTGACAAAGTCTACTTTTTCGTACCTACCTTCTTTATGAGTCTGGGAATTCAATATTATTATTCATTGTTAAGTTGTTACAGATCCACCATAACAGGGGACGTCATTTTACAGGTCACAATTGAGATATGCTAAAACCACTATGCTTACATTTTTCTCAATTACGTTTCAAGACACCGACTTTTACTGAAAATAGAATTTCGGGAAAAAATAGTTTTGACCGATTGTAAACTCTTTGGTAACATTTCGTATGATAAACAAAGAAAATAAATTTTGGATTAGACTTTGTTTTGTTGTCGACAGTTTTACATGACCTCATTTTTTTCTGTATAATTGATCCCTACGTGGCTTTATAAGCCGGGTGGGCTTTTAATAGCCGACTTTACCAACTTTTTCCGGGAAAAGCCGAAAGCGGCTTTTTTATAGTAGACTTACAGTCTTTGTCAAAATTCAACTAGTTTATGAGGCGTATAAACAGGCCACAAAAACTAAAGGTTCACCAACCTCATTCTGGCTTCACACTTTCGAAACAAGACTTACGGTGAAACAACATCAATAGGACGTCTCTTTTCTTTTACCCCTTGGGGTGAACTGAAACCTTAATTACATGACATACGTAAGTTCTTCACGACTTATTTACAAAATACCTGGGTATTATCACTAATAATTAAATTCAAATTCAAACGGATTAGTACAGAAAAGGGTATTAGTCCATCTACTTGTTGTAACCATTTTTTACATATCGGTAATATATATTAATAAGATAATTAGTAAAAGCCATAGCCAAAGCCGGTTGACAAAGGATAAAGCCATAGCCCAAAGCCGGTTTTCTTAAGGTAAGGCCACGTGGGGATTATAATTGTCGTAAAGTCGTAAGAGTAGTTCACAAAAGGACAGTCTGAAAACATGATAAACCGTACCGCTTGTATGTAGAAACAGTGACAGGAAAGAGACGTCGATTAAAACCGAGACCACCTCGCCGACCATTCGAAGCTGTTACACTCGAATGATGAGAGCTGTTCGTTAACGTTAACTACCGTCACTTACTTTGTGTGGGTATATCTTGTTTTTCTGACAAAACAGAAGCCCACCTCTTAACTGGGGACCACCTCCGACCTACAACCCCCAGACAAACTGTAGAGTTGGTAACTTTAGGACGTCTTCTTGTCTAAAGGCGTCGGCTATAGAATTGACCGTATCTTTAGGCGTAACCATAGAGTTGACTCTTTGTTTACCGTTGTTGTTAGGGTCCACTAGCTTTACCAATTCTGTCGGGACTGTTAGTCTTGTCCCAAAAGTAAAAGAAGAGGGGGGGTCATAGTGTGAATGAATACAAGAATTACCTATAAAAAAGTCCACACCAATTCAACGGTCCTTTAGTGACTAGCTTCAAAATTTAGACATGACCATGAGGACAGACAGTGAGGAGGGAGTCTACACGTCAGCAGGGACACTCGTCAAGTAGAATTTTACTGAAAAGGTAACGTTGGACTTCAGTTCATGCGATGCAGTGTGTAAAAAGGCAGGTCCTTAGAGGAAGATAATAAGTACAAACACTCAGTTTCACCAAGACGACGTGGGGGTAGTGTCCCTCCATTGTTTTTGATTTGTTACCGTGGATTTTCGACTAAGGTTAATTCGAGACCATTGTATTAATTCACCTATAGTCCTGTTATAACAATCACAAAACTATGCAACCGCCAAAAATTTTACTTAAGTGTACTATGTGCATTTTGTCGAGACACGACTGGGCGAGTTTAACTTGGAAAAGATAATCGTTTGTTGTTTAATTTCGAAACTCTTCGACGCGGTCGATCGTCCCTGCATGTCGGTACTTTACTTTGGAATGATGGCTCGAGAAGTGGGTGTTCCGAGTACACCGGTTGTATCAGACTCGAATTTCTAAATGTGGCCTACTGACAAATCTGATATGTCGCCATCTAGGATCTAATCTGTAAATGAGACATATGAAGTTAAATAACATACTTCCTAATAAAAGAAATAAATGTATTCTTGTGTAATAGTGATTGTATCCCTTTTTTTATCAAATAAATACATAAGAATAAAATAAAGTATCCATATATATATATATATATATATTTATATATACATATACACATATGACATGACTTACCCCAAATAAAGAGGAATTTCCACCCCCACCCCATCATCTTCTGAGCGTTCTTGTATTCGTGGTGTCAGGCAGAGAGTAACCAGCTCGAATCCAAAATGTTTGTTATAATGTCTCGACAATGGTTGACATTGAGTTGCTGACATCCTGTGTCCTTAATTCTTTCTGTGATGTTCAATATAATTTACCTACACACAAATTAATTCAAAACACATTGAAATGATAATGTGCATGACTCACTCTGAAATGTTGTCAACACCTGCCTGGTGTTCAGATCAAGTGTTTGTTTGTGACACAGACACAAGAGCCCTTTCAAAGACAATTGTAGTATTTACTGCAGGGGGCCGTTGAAAATGAATTGTAAAACATTTTGAATTTCCTCTGTACATCATTGTGAATGTGAAATGTATTGATATATACATAATTGTACTTTCAAAGCTGTTTCTTTAAATCTTAGAGTGGGTTTTAGTATGTTTTAAAACAGGATATGTATAATTCTATAGTTTATTCATTCATAAAAAATGACAGAAACCACCAGGGTTCCTTCTGCCACAGAGAGGAAACACATCTCAAGTGGGGAAATTGGTGTTTCATCTCTGCCATCAAGTGCATTGCTTGGTCGATGGAAGTGGTCGAACGTTGTCCACGATACAGCGTCTCCTCCCAGAGCCGAGTTAGCTGCAGAGTAAGGACAGTGACGCAGATTTATGTTCCCTATGCAAAATAGTAAAACATCTAGACAGGGATGCACTTCTTGAGAAGCTTCAAATGCTGTTAAAATGGCTCTTTTGTAGTTTTGTTTTAAGACTAAGGTTTTTACATTAAAAAAAAAATAGTTACCAATGGTTTCGGAAATGTTAACAGTTCTACCAAAAAGTGACTTCCCTTGTTTTAAATGACGTTTTTTTTGTACAAAACTAAAATAAAAATGCTTTTAAAATCCTATTAAAATACTTTTTTAAGACCTGCAAATAACGTAAATAACTGTTCAAGGCCGGGAGAGGTCACATTTTTATATATTTTTAAGTGAAGCATTAAATACAAGTCATTTTCAGCCACAGCACTTTGTATTACTTTTTCTCTGTCCCATACGTCATCACATGGTATATTTGTATCACAAAGGATATAGTGTTAACACAGGACATTTTACTGCAGGACAATACCACCTAGACATTGTTGAATTGTTACTTAAACTATAACTTAAGGGTCTCAGTATTTCTTCCATCCTTGCTTTTCATACGAAACAGTCACTTACTTGCCTGATGAGTGATCCTCAAACTGAGAAGTATCGCCCCTGCAAAAACAAAAAAATCTTCCTGGGGGAGCATGCCCCCGGACCCCCCTAGAGGAGGTGAGGTCCACCTCCCACTTAAATCATGCTCAAATGGATAGGATACTAAATACATTTGCACACAGCTTGTGTCCATATCTTTCTGTTTTGGTGATGCCACAACCGTGCATACATACGCAAATCATAGTGAGTGTCTGCATGTTGGGGGGGGTGGGGGGGCGCCAGCTAAAATCTTGCCTAGGGCGGCAAATTGGTCAGGGCCGGCCCTGCTGACATGGAAGACATGAACCAGCTGCTGCAGACAGCCAAGGACTCCATGGAAGAATTTGGAGATCTGGCCTGGATCGGGCTGAACGATGTCTTCAAAAACTGGACGTGGTCATTTTCAGACGAAGGCAATGAAAGCTTCTACAGGAACTGGGATGAGCGTCAGCCTGACAACCTTGGCGGGGACCAGATGTGTGTGAAGATGTCGGAAGGAAGGTTGTGGGAGGACGAGCAGTGCTCCCTGAGGAACTCCTTCATCTGCTATGATGGTCTCAGTCCAGATTGTATTGATATAAATCAAGTGGCTTGATGTGTTGTATTATTCCAGGAGAGATTACAAAGAAGCTCCGACAACAATTCATGACATCTCTCTTTGGTTCGACTTTCTCTAATCTCTTTTACTTTTTCTTCATTAGGAACAGGCTATCAGCGTTTCATTTTGGTTGAACAACAGTTGAGCTGGGATGACGCTCAGCTTTACTGCAGGACACGCTACACAGACCTGGCCACGGTTAGAAACCGGAAGGAAAATCAGATCATTCGTCTTTTGTTCGCAGACCTGACCGCAGTTTTGCTCAATCCAGAAATCATGAAAAGGGCCCCGGAACCAGAACTTTTTGTCCCAGACCCTTTTGTCCCAGACCCTGTGGTCCCACCACCTGTAGCCACATTAAGGGGCGTGTGGATCGGCCTGTTTAGGTCTGTAAAGTGCTACATATGTCCATCGTCCATATGTTTGATTGATTGTCATTTTTTAAAGGTCACCTATCGTGCAAAATCCACTTGTGTCCCCTCTTCTTCATGTCTCTTCTACATCAACATGTGTCCCCTCTTCTTCATGTCTCTTCTACATCAACATGTGTCCCCTCTTCTTCATGTCTCTTCTACATCAACATGTGTCCCCTCTTCTTCATGTCTCTTCTACATCAACATGTGTCCCCTCTTCTCCATGTCTCTTCTACATCAACATGTGTCCCCTCTTCTTCATGTCTCTTCTACATCAACATGTGTCCCCTCTGTGGAAAGAGACTCTGAAAGTTTCAGTAACAAAGATTCTCTCTCTTTTTGTCCTGATCCATTTCTATAAAAACCTGTCTGAAAATGAGCTGATCAGATTTTGGCCACTTTATGATGTCATAACGATTTTTTGTCTTGTGTAACCATTAGCCAATCAGCAACCAAGGTAACCCCCCCTTATCACCTGAATCTCCTCCTAGAGCACCATTGTGTTCTTTTTAACCAATCATCTCTCAGAGGGGCGTGGCCAGCAGCAGCTCATTAGCATTTAAAGCTACAGACACAGAATCGGCACTTTTGAAACAGGGCTGAAACAGAGGGGATTATGGGTAATGCTGCAATGATCTGTTTGGTATTTGGAGTCAAACACTTCAGAGACATGATTTGTATATATCTGAGAGCTATAATATGTTGAGAGTATAATAGGGGACCTTTAAATAAGATTTTTAAAGCAGGAGTCGTTTTACAGTGTGATATTCCTGCTTGTAGTAAATGCCACTGGTGTAAATGAATCCAGAAAAGCCAGTATATTCTACACCGTTACACAAATGCACGGGACATAAATCACATTTACTCTCCCTTATTATCTCTGTGTGGCTCAAATAAAATGTTCCACCTCACTTGTTATTCTACAGCTAAATTACCACCCTCAACTGTTTGTGTTGTTATTCTGACATTTACATTTTACACTGGAGGCATTTAGTCTGCTTTATTATTCACCGCAGTGCTTCTGATTTATTTCCTCAAGTCTTGATTTGTCCTCTCGTTCTCGTATTGATTCATCTTGCTGTTGGAAATGTGAATTATCCTGCAGAGGTGTGTAATTGTTGCTGGGTGTTTAAATATTATATTTAGGCCTCTGTGGTTTTGATTTATTTGTGGACACATTGACTTCCAGAGAGATTCCTTGTTACACATTATAGTCACTGATTTCCCTGCAGCAGTGTTTGTGTTCCTGTGCACTTTGGCAGGAAAACAACAACATCCAGTGCATCTGACTTTGGTTGTTCATTAATAGTAAAAATGTAATGTGAACTAGATAGCAACACCAACAAAAGACAAGTGAAAGAAAGAAGGAGAGCGTTCAAATACATAATCACAGTTATCGATCCTTTGAGAGGAATGTTGAAAAACAGAGAAAATATATACATTTGTTAAAATCAGCCCTGCTTTTACATTAATATAACACTTGTGAAATGTAGCCTCTCTGCAGATTAAGAACTTTGTGCCTTCGGGACTTTTATCATGTTGTATTTTAATACTTTTACTGACATATGACGCACATGTTCAGGTGTATATCAGTATGTAGTGTCTCCACTTTAAAGAGTCCTCTCCTGCTGATGTTCAGGTGTATATCAGTATGTAGTGTCTCTACTTTAAAGAGTCCTCTCCTGCTGATGTTCAGGTGTATATCAGTATGTAGTGTCTCTACTTTAAAGAGTCCTCTCCTGCTGATGTTCAGGTGTATATCAGTATGTAGTGTCTCTACTTTAAAGAGTCCTCTCCTGCTGATGTTCAGGTGTATATCAGTATGTAGTGTCTCTACTTTAAAGAGTCCTCTCCTGCTGATGTTCAGGTGTATATCAGTATGTAGTGTCTCTACTTTAAAGAGTCCTCTCCTGCTGATGTTCAGTTGTATATCAGTATGTAGTGTCTCTACTTTAAAGAGTCCTCTCCTGCTGATGTTCAGGTGTATATCAGTATGTAGTGTCTCTACTNCCTAAGGAACACCGATGCGTACAGGACATTTAAAAAAGATCTTCATGTTCATTTTATGTTTACCCATTAGTCCTCACTAAATTAGGAAAAGTCATGAAATACTAATTTCATGACTTTTCCTAATTTAGTGAGGACTAATGGGTAAACATAAAATGAACATGAAGATCTTTTTTAAATGTCCTGTACGCATCGGTGTTCCTTAGGATGTTTTAGTAGTATAAAACATATAAAAATGTCAATATTTTACACATATTTGTGTTGATTGTGTAGGACGATATTGAGGTGACTACTACATGCAAATGTATCATTGAAACAAAACTACCCTCTGCTTTAGTTATTGGTCCTTTAACAACATCAAAAAGATCTTACTTTAACATTTTATTTCAGTCAGTGAGATTTTATGGTGATTTATATATTTTTCGACAGTCACATAATAGGAATTCTGGATGTATAAAGGGGTCTTTGGGGGGAAGGTTGGGGTAATGTTTTATTTAAATGGTTATTTAGTCAACTAAGATACCTAAAGCACCAGAGGCATACATGTTGGTTAAAATTTGGAATACGATCATTGTCTGAGTTTTAAACTACTGGGGTCAAATTGATCCCAGAGGATGAAGGGTGTAAAGTCAATTTGAGGAAAACAGGAGCCACAAAACATCCACAGTATCCCTTCATGAGAGAAGTGACAGTGAAACAGAGGAACAGATCCTCCTCCGAAGGACAGAAGAGTTTATTTATCCACTTGAAGAGTCTGAATCTCTGAATGAAACGCTGATCTGACGCCTGATTAACAAACTGCGTTCCTCCTGCGGTCTGACGGACGGCACTCGATGCAGAGCTGCAGACACCGCTGAGATTTACTGACAAATACAGGAAATGAAGTCTGTATTTAATCTAATCCTGCTCTGTGCATGACGCTAAAACACGAGCAGGGTCACGGAGGATTGACCCCTGCAGAAACATCTTGTACGCTTTGCTGAAAAACTTCACAGATATTTTATTCCTGGACGTCATATTTCAGCTTAAAGTCAAGCAATGTGACACCCATTGATGGTACTTACTTAAGAGGATAGAAAGAGGCTAAGCAGAGACAGTCATCACTTTAAAATAACTCTCAAAAACACACACATCCCCTAAATCTCATTTCCCCACAGGTACAACACAAATCTGACAGCAGCTAGGAGTCAAGTGGAGTTTATAATGTATAATATGCCACGTTTCCACTAAGACCTTAATAACATATGGACCAACACTGGGAACTACAGCAGAGGAAAATAAATTGTAAGAAATATAGTTTTGGTAATGATGAAGTGCGAACTACTTAGTAAAAAAGGATTAAAATGACAAGGTAATTAAAAATATAATTTAAAAAAAACGTATTCTTTGCCTGCAAAAAGAGATGCAGGATCATTATTGGGAAAATGGCATTGTGATAGATATTTTTTAGATTTTTAAAAAAGTTTTATTTTTTTCTGAACGCTATCATATCGCATGTCAAACAACAACAATCTACCAACAAACTAAGCAGAATAATGTGAGTTTAGGAGTTGTCGATGTTGAGAAGCCAAAACGTATTCCCTTTTTTAAGCGATGTGAAACTTAATACAAAAGAAATGTAATATATAACAAAATGTGGCATTAATTGAGTTAATTGTAAAAAAGTTTCCACTTGTTCACATGTAAATGAAAAATGAATATATGAAACAAATATGTATGCAGAGCTCAATGACAGTAATGAAAAGCAGAGTTAACTTCACCAAAAATTGCAAATAAAAGGGATTTTACTACAGCAAGCAAACTCCTAGATGAACTACAAGTAGTAGTAATAAACACCTTTATAGTTGTTGTTGTTGTTGTTGTTGTTAATCAGTGTTTGTTTATGTGTTGTCTGTGTAAAGCCAAACTGTATATGCATATTTATTTAGCTATATGTGATACACAGATTATAACAAAAAAAAAGTCAAAAAGTGCCCCAAAGGTCATATACAAACCAATAATTAAATAATAATACAAAACAATCAAATAAACTCTGGCAAAACTGGTTAAACTCAACTACAGTAGAGAAGGGATGGTAAAAACATGTATAATGTAGCACTTAATTCATTATGCAAAAATAAACTGCAACGAAACACCTTTATCGTGCATGTTATGAGTTTACTGTGCTACGCCACTTTAAACGCATGTTAATGACTGCATGTTCCCGGTGCAGATGGGTGCACGAGCCCTCTGCAGGCCTGCATGCCCCCCCCTCCCCGGTATGATATCATGCAGCTAGCCGCCGTGCAGCTGCAGGTTAGCGGCTGCAGGATGACAGCTGCACCTTAAAGTTAAAAGGCCGGGGATCGGTGCACCTTACCTGGGGACGCAGTTCGGGGAGGAGCCGTCGATCTCCCATGTGGCAAACAGGTTCATGGGCACCGGTCTGTTGAGAGCCCCGCTGCCGGCGAAACTCAACCGGCCACTTCTCTCCGCCATGGTCCCGGTGATGAGGGGTAAAGGGGGTCCGACACCGAGCTGTAAACACCGGGGCACGGTGTCCTGAGTGTCCGGTAAACAGAGCCCGTTCACGGTGCGATGTGAAGGGCGCAAGTGGAGCTCATGTCCCCGGCCTCAGTTCGGGTAGGAGCTGCAGAGAGAGCCGGAGCTGTGGAGCCTCAGAGCGGAGAGTGTTTACCACGCTGCTGCTCCGGGTGTATGAGGAGCGATCAGTGCCACACACAGAGAGAGAGAGGAGGGGCAGGAAGATACTCATCTTTCATAAATTAAAGTGTCAGGGATTTCCAGTCTTCATGTGTCACTCAGTGTTTGCACTCACCTCTTCAAACTGGCTTTTAATGTGTGATTGTTGTTTTATTGCTCGAATTTAATGTGACTTTTGCTATATTTATTTGTTTTCCTTTTTCACTACCTCTGTAAAGCGACTTTGAGCACCTGTAAAGGTACATTACAAAATAAATGTATTATTATTATTATTTGTACCGTTGCACATATTTACACAATAATACAACTTCTGTCCTTTCACTTCAATAAAGATATACTGTGCATATTTTTTTACAGTAATGTGTCATATACTTAATAAAATTGAGTTTATTTCAAATGTGCAGACTTGTTCATAGAGAAGAGGATTAGGGCTAGGGCCACGTGAACATTTTCTACAGATCGGAAGAAATAAAGTTCTGATAAAAATTCCAAATTATGAAAAAAATTCCAAATTGTGAGAAAAATTCTAAATTTTGCTGAAAGGTGAAAATTCATAAAAAGTCAAAATCGTGAGAAAGAAACACAGATGATCTAAAAAAATGTGATTCTGAAATTCTGAAAAAAGTAAAAAGAAATAATTAAAAAGCCAATATTCTGTTCGATGCCTTTATTCTCAGGTCTAAAAAACAAGGCCCTATTCCTCCGTATTTTCACAAGGCCACATAAAAACCCCAAAACAGAACAATGTTATTCTGTGGATGTGTCAGAAATAACATAATGACTAGATTTATTTTCAACTGGTGGCACTAAAACTATCACCATCACTGCTCTGAGTCTTCTTCAGCTTTCTCACCTGGCATCAATCACTCCTCATACTCTCACAGGGCAACGTCATTGAAGGTCTCTCCTGAAGATGCGTTTTGCACACTCCTCTGGAACAGATATCCGAAACACACACACACACACACACACACACACACACACAACACACACACCACACACACACACACAACACACACACACACACACACATCCTACACACAACACACACACACACATCACACACAACACACACACCACACACACACACACACACACACACACACACACACACACTGCGAACTCACACACCTTTATGTCCGCGTGCCCCCTGCAGAGGAGGAAGAGCAACTCCTCCCTTATTACGCAGTGTGATGCATTTGAAACCACCCACCTATACCCACTACACTGGCGCCAACACCTAATTATGAATGAAAGCAGTCATTATTATGATAAATATTGATCATTTATGCACACAGACTTGTATTTTCTAGTTTGTTGAAATGTTAGTGAAAGCAGATACTGCCACCATGTGGTCGAAGCAGAAATACTGAGTGACCTTATTATTCTCAAGTTCACATTCGTATATAATTATATATTTTTGGAAGAATTATTTACTGTTATTGTTTTCAGGGACTTCATGAACTGGGTCACTTCAAGGATTAAAATGAGCTGGTGTTTAATTTTCTCCTCTCACTGTCTCCTTTCCCATGGCATAGGTCTACGGCACATGTGTCAAAACGTTTCAGAGGCTTTTGCCTCGTCCGACGCTACGATCGAAACGGCAGATCCGCCAATCGTAAAAGTTACCTTTTATATGTAGCTTTGTAGTACAAAGTCAATTTTTCTTCCGGGGTGAACTAGTAGATGAGAGACTCTGACTTAAGCTCCCTACGGACTGAACTCAAAGGATCGTGGTCCCTTCACCTGGTTTTCAGGGGGGGGGGAGGGGGGGGGGGGGAACTAGCGGAGATTAAATGGGGTCCGGATCACGATGATCGAAACCCGTACTTTTAAGTCCTTGAGGGACTCATAAAATAATTGGGAAAGTACGGAACTTAATTACTTCCTTCGGAGTCAGTCCTAAAAAAATTGGTTCACAATAATAACGAGAACACCCCGCTACTTTTTGTTCTAAGACTTGAAAAAAGAAAAAAATTAGATCAAAAAGTTTTCTCGTAAAAATATACAGGTGAGTCAACCTGTGATACGCAAAGTTCCCCAAACTTGACTTCTCTACATGTAAAAACTTTTTTACTATTTGTACACGTTTGAATTTTAATGTATATTATGTGTATTCCATATAACTAAATACCGGGTTTTCTATAACGTCTACTTCCAATAAAAGTGTTATTGGTCCCTGTCCCCGGTTAAACTCCGGGGTGCGTGTCAATAAACTCTCACGATCACTCCGGGAAGCGTCGTCGCTTTGGCGGCGGCGGGTGGGATTACGCGCGTGTATTCGGCGTATCCACCGCGGAGGTCTACTCCGGGGGGAGTCGTTTCCCCAGGAATGAAGGTTTTGAACGAGAAAGACGGAACTACCAATACGTTCTAGAAAATTTCCTTAGGAAAAAGGGAGACGACGGTCCTTTTCAATTACACCCGACCTAGTGTGTCGGTTAGTGTCGGAGAGTGTTGACCATTAGGCTGTGAACGTTCACTTTTATGTTTATTAAACAGATTGAACTGGTGATTGGAGAGGAACCGTAGTTCAAACGGGAAGGGTTCCCTTTTGAAGTGACGGACTAAGGTCTGGAGGAAGTCGAACCTGTACTAGCCAGTGGAAAAAGTAATTATTGTCCGACCGAACTTTTCTCGTAGAGCGAAACGATGTGACTGGTTAGTCTGGTCCCTTTACAGTGGGTGGTCGACCAGGTGACCCAAATCAAAGGAAGGACGTAGAAATCAAACTAGGGAGTTCTGACAGTATGGAGTCCTATAGGAGTGTCAACGTCAAGTCGTGGTTGTCGAGAGCGGGTCCCAATCCCAAATCCTAATAGTACCGAGTTGTATTAATACATGTCATGTCAGGTGTCGGTTCTTTTACAATAAACGTACAGTGAAATAAATACTCATACCTTAATATTGTACAATAATAACTTGAACTAGAAAAGACGAAGTCAAACACCCGATGTCGTCCAAATACCATCGTCCGTGCAATTGTCGAAGTAGGAGACTTGCACGCAGACAAGTTTTTTGACGTCATTGGGTCTTGTGTCTGTTTTTGGTGTTGGGGGGAAGTGTAGAGTTGATAACATTGCCAGGGGGGCTATACTGGTGTCATCGTCACTACCTATGGACATAATTCGTGGATCGTCTAGCGAAGATGACTAACAAAATAAGCGTGTTGTTTTCAGGGTACATATAATTCGAAAGACAAGATACGGTAAAGCAAGTAATTGTAAGAAAATTAATTGTGAAGCGTGAAAGGGCTGTGTCAAGGTGCATTTGCTATGTAAGGTGACAGTCCAATGGAAAGACACTATTTGTGTATAAAGTGAACTTAAAGTGTAAGTCATCTGTAAATAACATGGAAATTTATGTAAAATTCTATACTTAATAGATCAGAGGATGTACTCTCTTTGTTCCGGACCCGTTTCCGATCCTTTAGTCCGAAATCTCCATCCTTACCGATGCAAAATCCCTTCGATTCCTTATAAGAAGTGAAGTGTACAGTTTTCACGATTTAGATTCATAATAGTCAGTCAATGGTGTTTGTTGGATTGGTTGGGATCTTTTAAGACCCTTTCGGTAATTTTAAGCTATAGGGTGGCCCACTATAGGCATTTACTCGATGGAGGCGAACGTAATGGTGTCGTAGACCGAGATATAGCCTGTCCCGGGGTTAGTGATTTAACAAAATTACTCGTAAAACACAGGACACCGAGAAGACAAACTAAGACAAAAGATTGAGACCGAAAGACACTTGTGGTGTCAGCCACTGAGACTTGTTAACACCTAGACAATTTGGGAAAGTCAAAATGAGGAAAATTGGACACTAAAACAAGCACTTCAGAATTGTTCAATCCAGGATTTTTCGGCCGACCAGGCCCTGTTGCAATCCTTGGAAAGAAAAATTTTATCGACGTCTACAGTAACGAGGGTGGAGGAGATATGAGAAAATTGGAGAGAGAGTCGTGCTTGTTTTAGGGTTTTCATACCAATATACAGTCGAATACAATAGGTATATTCTCCCACTCACGGTCAGAATAAATTATGTTAATTATTTGGGATTAGAGATTTCTAACAGGTCAAAGACCGGTTCCAAGAACTTATGACGAGATAACACTCACTCGTCCATATTCCACAAAAATACATGTTATTACTGTAGGAAACAGATTTGATAGATCAGTCCAGAAGTCTTATCGTTAGTATCGTGTAGTAGAACGGTGTATTACTTATCACCGACTTACTACACCATGCATCATAAAATCTGGTTATTTCGTCTCAACACGTCGAGATAAATAACTGGATAGGTTTCGCAAACTAGGGCAACTAGGAGCGTAGAACTTTCGTCTCCGATTAGTCATAACCGAATAGGTCGGTACGTCAACCCACCAAACACTTGATGTAGAGACCTTTCCAGAGTTACACAAGTAAAACTACCCGACAGAAGCTACCACCAATTTGTAGTGATTACTAAAAGATGAACGACTGACGAAACCTATATAATTAATGTGGTGTTATTCAAAAATGATAGTGTCACGGTGACTCTAAACACTGTTTGACATTTCGTGAATGGTAGTGACATGGGACATACGGTTCAGTCCAGACGGAAGTAGATTGACATGACTCCCGAGTCAGTGACGCATGTAAAAGTAAATGGTTCGGTACAACCTATTTTCATGGTAGAATATTAGACGAGAGACTAAGCAGCTGTTTTAACTTTCATAAATAATCATGGGACTCTAGAGTACGACACCCAAAATAATTTACAACCGTCTCACGATCCTGACAGAATCCCTTCTTTCGAAAATCTACACGTCGAGGTGATCGTTACGGGTTCAGGCATCTTCCCCACAGGTTTGAGTTTATGTGTCACCCGGTTTTATTTTTTTTAGCCATGAATCAGCTTTCGTCCTGACCAAGTTACAAAAAACGTCTTGAAATAACTTTACTTGAAATAACGTGTATAATTTGTCGAATTTAATAACGGATTTGTTGTAATTTGTAATTTATTAGTCGACGTAAATGTAAAGAATACTGAGATAGACGTCGAAGAAGTAGTCAGTAAAAGAATACTTAATGTTAAAAAGGTGTCCGGTTGTTGTCGGAAGTTTTTTTTGATTAAGGGAGTTTCTTTTTTGGATTGTACGGGCAACAGCGACTCTCTCTTTCACGGTCTTCCCTTTTGTAGGTAAATTTGAGTCACACGACGAGACACTACGATCAAGTCTATGAACCGGAGAGTAGAACCCACGTTCAAGTAGTTACAAACCCGAGTCCGAGACTCGACCTCCTTAGGGAGTCCTACCTCACTTCACACGCACGTCTATATGGCCGCGTCTAGATTATCATTATTTTTAATAAGGACGCCCGGCTTTAATTTAGGTGGTGCCGGACTAAGACCGG
>NW_011335818.1:0-10385 GCF_000735185.1 Notothenia coriiceps | reverse complement strand
GCACAACCCTCGACGAGAAAAAACTGAGTGTTACAAGGGACGACGACTCTTGTCTGCAAGTCTTCCACACCTACAACGTCCCCGTCGGTCTGATTCTAGAGCGGTGTTGTCGGACCCCCTCCCCTGAAACAAAGTAAAAGAAAGTGGTACCCCCGTCACCCCAAAACAGGAAACCTTACCAAAGGGGGGGTTTCATGTCTTCGTGGAGTAAGGACTGTCGTAGAAAGGGAAGACGAGTACCCGACCCAGCAGAAGAAGTAGAGGAGGAGTAGACTGGGTTCGTTACACAGTCCTCTCTGAAACCCGAAAGACAGGAGAACCCTCAACTAGATCGGACCGGGACCCCCTCAGTTCCGAAAGGGAGTGAGCATGAGCAGAACGTAGTTCACGTTCGCCAGACTTCAAACTAAAAGTGGAAAGTCCCACAAGCAGACACCTGTCCTTAGAACGCAAAAAATGAAGACATCCGGAAAGTGTCGCCCCTCCGTCCTGTCTCCTGGCACTGTATACGGAGAGGTGAGTCCTTCTGCCACCGAACGAGCTTTCCCGAGTCCGACGACTACAATCCAGGGGTCCTACGAGGTAACCAAAGTCGAGAGTATAGGTCAATCACAAAAAACGACGGACCACTGGAGACGCCAGACTCTCCCAACGCGAATGTCAGGTGGGCGGGACCGAGTTTCTCCGCCACAAACTATACATTGTTCTCGATAAGGGTAGACTACCGCGATGTAGACACTGTTGAAAACAACGCCGACACCCCGGGTAAACGAGAACAAAGTCGAAGTCGCACCCGCTGGAGCGACGACAACCTCAATACACTGCTCCGGAGGACCGACGGGATTCACGGAACAACTTAAGCCACGTACCAACTGTTAGTTGACCACCATTCCGGTCGTGTTAGCTTTCACTCCGTTGTTGCGGTACGAAGAGGAGGTTCCTAAGATTCCTGAAAGTGTTCAAGCGACGTAATAGACCTGTTAGACGGACCTTGAGTAGTACCTCTCTTTTCGAGCTTTGAAGATGCCTGGAGGAGTAGTCTCTCCCTACAACAGTGGTCACACAGACAGAGTTCCCCGAAACACGTTTTCTTGTTACTCTGGTAGAGGGTCAAAGTAATTACGAAGCACCGTTCAGGAGGTTCCAAGCGGAGGCACACACACACCGCTACGCAGCTGCTCCTTTATACTGCAGCTGCATAAAAACCTCAGCTGCGAGCCGCATGTCGTGCATAATAAGTATGGCTAATATAACAAGGATTCTTATTTTTTACAACACAAGTCCGCAGTGAATAGCTCGTGCGAGCCGAGGGCCTCTCCTTCTCCACGCCAGGGCCTCCTCTACCCCCCAGCCAAAAACGTCCACCGTCACTGGCGATTGCCACCACCCACCTCCCTCCCTCCACCTACCGCGCCGGCCACCCACCGCCGCCTCTCCTCCTCCGATGCGTTAGAGCGTCCGTCACCAGGTCCGATAGCAATCGAACTTTTTATCGAAGGAGTGTGAACTTAATTGGTCCCTTCCTCACAAATAATAACTTTTCCCCTTTATAGACAATTAAGTCCCTTTGAGAAATTGTATTTTTATATAAAACTGACTACCTATATTAGTTCACCAAATAAACACGACAACTCCTATTTAATTCCACACAATAATTAATACATTAGCACTAATTTCCGACAAAACAACCAAACACATCCTGCCTGTTCCATACCCCGGGGTCAACGCCGCGCTGGTGTCCGGTATCGACCTCTTGGAGAGGAGGTCTTTAGCCGAGCCGTCCATTCCTCCTCGGGTGCTTTGGAAGAGTACCATAGACATAATGTCTGGAATAAAATTATTGACAATACATAGTACTGGACATTAACATTACGAGAAAAATAATTAATTTAATCGTAACAGAAAGTAACTAACCTGAGGACCAAGAAATAAATAGACTTCAGTTACTATCCATAACCCCCATATAAAAACACTAAATAGACTACATTTTCAAAGCCAAATGGAGGGTTCGACCGCTCCGGCTTCGTCCATAAACTTTACGTTTTAATAATTACTTTTTTGTCCTGTTTGTGAAATATTAGAAAAAAAAAGAATACAATATTATATATTCGACAACAAGACGTTGGAAAAACTAGTAGCATAAGTTCTAATAAAGATATTGACGTATAAACATCAATAACGGTGACATGGGTCAATAAAACATCTATAAAAAATTAATGTGAAATTCGACGTATAAAAAGAATTCATAATAAACTATAGGTAAAATTCTAATCCTAATAGTGGGAAAAAATTTTTAATATAAAAAGAATAATATTGATTTAGATTCCCTCCAAACAGGCCTCATTGAAAATAACGGTAAATTCTTTAGACATAACATTAAATCAATGAAATTATAAAAATTGGGTCAAGTATTTTACAAGTAATAGCAGGGAAAGCGGGAATCTGCCTATTTTATTCCGTTCTTTCTTGGGTATCTAATCAATATCTTGGGGGGATCCGAAAAATAAAAAATGGAAGTAGGAATGAACTGATAAAAAGGTCTGTTTCGATTGTCGATCCTAGTTTTGTCAAACCAAAAAACATTTCAGAAGAGACTATAATCTCACGGTGTCACTGCGCAGGATTGGCCTTCAATTCAATCGATAAAACTGGTAAGGCCAAGGAAGCCTGTTTTTGGTTACTTAAAGAGGTACATTAAAACCTTTATTATCGAATGAATAGAAGGCCCAAAAATCCTTCGCAGTGACACCGTGAAGAAATCCTAAAGGAAATAAAATATTAATATAGAGTCCTCCCTTACGTGGTGGAGAGCTCGCACTCTTCACACATCGGGAGAGAGGACGCAACAAAAAGACTTATCACAGGTAAACCACGAGAGTAATAGCGTGCCGGTCAACGGCGGGGCAGTATTTCAGCAACCGACCACCAGAATAGACGTACCTAATGCCATCGGAATACCTCCAAGGCATCGGGTGTCAGACCCTCCAAGACTACCGACCGTGGGGGATGTGAGGAGAGCAAACCGCAGAAAAAGACAACGACTACCTCGTGACCCTGCCCCCCACAACCCAGCCCGTTGTGGGGAGGGGGTGAACGAGAGACCAGACCACCCAGGAACGAAACCCTCCGGCCTACGACCCAGGTTCGGCTCCAGCAAAGAGTTTCCGAATTGTGACGTAACCAAGGGGTAAACGATAAACCGTGTTCACCGAGATACATTTATAGAGGGACCCAAACCTCGGCCCATTCATCGCTCATTTGAGTACACCTAACCCGAAACGAAGTCCGAGGCCCGCCCACCAAGACCCCCCCTCGATCCTACGGAGTTTTGTACACTTGTGAAACTCCTGACGTCTCGGTTTAGAAATCCGGTGTCCTGGTTACTCCCGACACCACGGAGATGTCCCGCGACATGACTTCTCAACCTGCAAAGCAGATATTTGCCACTGTAAAGTTTTAGTCCTAAAACCTAATTGGATACCTGACGAAAAACTCACCAAAGAACACGTGGACATGCTCACATTCCTCCACAGTAATTCAAAGTAGGAGGAGTAGAGTTGTGAGGTAGGAGAGAAGGAGGAAAGTGGCCAGTACTTATATTGTAGTAATTGCACACTCTTCATTAACATGCAGGCTGCCAGAATAGTAGTTAAGAGTCAGTTTCATTGTGCATCAGGTTCTGTGTTGGGACTGTTATATTGTGTTAAACACTCAGGAATGTATGTAGTGTGCACGGCATAGTGTTTGTTTTTGCACTACATTTTTTATCTTTTGTAATTTTGTACAGAAGAGATTTTTTGTTGGACTGTAAGAGTAAACAGGCTGGCCTTTTTATTTTGTATAATTTTATTCTATATTTCTTATTTTGCTGTGCAATAAAAAAAAAACTATATTATTAAGAATTTTTTGGTATTTATTTGAGATAGATTACATTTTTTATGAAATGAACAACAGAAAAATAATCGCCCGATTAATCGTTTTCAAAATAATCGTTTCCCCCCACCACTAATGAATAACAAACAATATATTTCCAATAGGTTTATGGGGTAGAATGTATGACTTCTCCTAGATATAACCATAATTCTTTATATGTGCATTTTGTGTTCAGTTTAATTAAAGATAACCGTTTCCTTCTTGTAAAGCGAATTGTTGTATTAAGGCACTATAATGAAAGCAGCAAAAAAGAGTGCTGGAAGTGCTACCATTTGGCCAAGTACCAACCATTTAGTCTGTGTGAACATGTTAAAGTATGAAGCTCAAGTAAGTTTTACCTTTCACTGCACAACTCTTTGCCGTTCAACTCGTACACGGCATCATCTGCATCTCTGTGGTCATCAAACTCCTGAGAAGCAAAAACAACAAGTAGTTATTTTTCACTCTGGGAAAACGTGATCAGGACTCTTTGATCTGCAGCTTGTTGTTGGGCCACTCACCACAAAGCCAAATCCATTCTTCAGATTGATTTCCCGGATCCGTCCGTATCCTTTGAAGAACTTCTCCACGTCTCGCTCTCTGGCGTGCGGGCTCAAGCGGCCGATAAAGACGCGACATCCACTCATTGTCATCTGGGGAGAAGGAAAAACAGAAGACCAGGTAAATATTTAACCAGAATAGAGATGAGAATTATGTTAACTTTATAATAGAGATCCAAAGTACAATCTTAAGCAGCAAAAGGTGAATTACTGATCCATTTGTGAACACTGGTTATGGGAAACCTGTTTTATTTCATGCAAAGGATTCAAGGAGTTTCACATTAAGCCAGGTCTAAACTGAAAATTCAAGCGAAACTGAGAAAACCTTAACTAGATCAAAGACAAATTATATGCAAACTCTGGTGAAACCAGTTTCACTAGTATTTACTTTAAACCGGCACTTTTACTGTCTTTTTAAAGGCGCCTGTGATCTCACAAGCTGAAACTTACCTCCCCCAACATTTAAACTCAAGCCACTCAATTGTATTACCATTGTGGATTGTTTGGCTTTGTTAGTGAAGTTATGCAAATCTGCAACCCTGCATATTTTAATATTATTTGTCTGTCAAATGTTTAATCTAGTAGCCTGTAAAATAAGTCTCTAGCAAAATAAAGTACAAGTTATAAATCACAAAAGCCATACAATAATTTCCATCTGCAAGAACACCATAATGTTCAGTATAGTTGGACCAGCAGGGAGTTACATGATCATTTTAGAGGTAGTGCTGTAATCTAGGTAAACAAACAAAGGTTCTCAAATAATGTGTCTTCCCAGGTTGATAAATAGTCTAAGTGGACAACTTATAAATACATTTTCTCCATCAACCCTAAACTGGGCACCTTTCTACCTAGATAAAACTAAATGCAGCATAATGAAAGAATTTGGTGTCTATGAACTTAAAAGTTCATAGTGTGTACAATGCACATTATCATTAACACAATTACCGTTGAATCTTCTTTTTCAAAACTCCTGACAACTGAGTGACGGTCGTTGTGATCTAAAAATGTAAAAAGTAATCACTGTAAATCAACAGATCACAATTTTATACAATTTGTTGGGGCATTGCGGTGGTTAAACAATACAAAATAATATCAATATAATGAATACGCCTCAGCAAAACATAATTATGAAACGTAAAATAACTAGTCGTTTCAATACATTTAATAGTAACTAATTAACAATATTCACGAACGGTTGAACCATCACTTGGGCCCAACTTTAGCTGCTAATGTATACATGTAGAAAACGTTACTAAAAATGATCGTTTGCATTCCACCTTAAAGAATGCTTCGTTGGAAATAACAAATGTACTGAGATGGAAACTACCAAATATTCTCCTAAATTAGCTGCATAACATTGAGCTAAAACAGAGGCATTTTTTGTAATTCAAACTTAGTTTTTCGTTGAATTTAAATAAATCATATCGCAGTCGAACAAAATTATAATTTAGATAAATATACACCTCGTCTATAATGTGATAATGTACCGTAAGATCAATCAAATGAGCAATGTTTTAAATACGTCTTATAGTAGTCTATTAACAATATTAACGATAGGTTGAATCATCACTTGGGCCCAACTTTTTGCTGCTAATTCAGTCCTTAACTACTAAAATACACGTTGAAACAGTTATTAAATTATACTTTAAAATGCTCAACTACACCTTGAATAACGCGTCTTTGGAAATAAGAAATGTGTAGAGCTGAAATATATTACCCAATGTAGTCCTAAATTAACTGTTTAGCATTGATTTAAAACAGGCCATGTTTACACAGGCTAATAAAAGATGCTAGCCGTTAGCTCGCCTCGAGGTCGATTTCTCTTAGCTTCATGCTAGTTAGCCACCGACCGTTAGGTTACAAAAGACACAATTTAACCGTTAAAAGCAAACATACCCCCACTGTTAGTTAATTGTAATAAACAATTATTTATTTAACAGCATTTCAATGTGATTCTTACCCAGAATTGGTCTCTGGTTGTCGCTGTTTTAGATGCTTTCGTTCCTGCAGCTTCAACTTTAACTGATCCGTTTCTAGAGTGCGCGAGCGACTTTATCAAAATGGCGAGAGATAGTCCAAAGAGGAGAGAACAGGAAGTGACGTGTTCAGGTTGTCAGGGTTCAGTTTTTCTATTTTGTAGGTTGTACTTTATATATACAGTCTATGGTTGTACTGTATTTATTTTTTGTGATAAAGTAAAAGTTTGTAATCAAAATAAGTATTAGCATCAAAATCTACTTAAAGTATCAAAAGTTAAAGTAGTCATTTTGCATTTTGGTAAATTTCAGAATAATATATATGATATGTTTTATAATGATTGATCAATAAAGTGTTCTCAAAACTGGTAAAGGTGCAGCTAGTTTGAATGACTTTGTATACTGCAGAGTAGCTTGTGAATTTACTCCAGGTGGAACTAAAGTCTGATTTAACACTTGATTATATTTCACATCATTCATCCAGATCTGTAAAGTAACTAAAGGTGTTAAATACGTGGAGCAAAAGTACACCATCTACCTCTGAGTTGTAGTGGAGTAGAAGTACAACGTAGGCTAGCATAAAATGGAAATACTCAAGTATCTCAAAGTTGTACTTCAGTACAGTAGTAACTTTACTCCACTGAAGTTTACCACTTTTGCGTTGTTCTAATCAACATTACAGGTTGTTTTCACTCATTACATGAACCGCAGCATTTTTGTTAAATGTGAAAAAATATGCGAAAATGTTCCCAAGATTTGGAGAAAAGCCAGAATTCCAAGATCATAGTCAAAAATAAAGAAAATCAAGGGGACAAAAATGATCAGAAGATATATTAATTTTGTTCAGAATTCTGATATTAACGTCAGAACTCAACATTTGTTTAACTGTGCTGTTAACATTCCAATGTCCATATGCACTGTTGTCTCCATGATACCTTCTATCAGATGAAGTTAGGTAGTGCTTTAATTTAGAAAAACCTTCAAGAGTTTCGTCCGACCCTCGCTCCAATGAGTATTTGACCATTTAGTATTTAAGGTAAAAAGCGAAAAAGCAATTTGAAACGATAATATCAAACACTATATATATATATATATATATATATCAGACATTTATCATAAGTCTTGTTTAATTATATATAATGTCACTGTAACTTTATTTTCTAAGAGTTTAAATTCACGCCTAGCTGCTAAATGTTCTCAGACAGACAGAAGGGTGTCGACTTGACCATTTGTCAGGCAATTATCATATGGATCATCGTAGGTTTGTAATTAGCATGTATGCAAGTTTCGCCTGTCTGGCCAACATTTCAATGGCCTGTAATGTACATTCCCTGCTGAGGCCCCCCTTTTGTCTTTTTCCTGTATTAAATGCTTGTTTTTCTGTTGTTTCTGTAACAGGGTCAGATCTTGGTGCTATCTACTAGAGCTGGAAATATGATTGATTCTGTTAAATGCTATAACTCTTTATTAAATAACACAACTTCGGTTTAAGCTTGTATGTTTGTTCTTTCCACCAGAAGTAGGGGATTAAGTGTGGCATTTCCACCACAATATATATATATATATATGCATTTAGTATTAAAGGTCCCATGTCATGGCCATTTCTACTGATCATAATTCCATTGTTGAGGTATACTAAAATAGATTTAAATTGTGCAATTTTCCAAAATCTCATTGGTTTCTCATACAGCATCTCTGTATAGTATTCACTCTCTGTCCTAAACGGCTTGTTGGAACTCCTGCCCCCCCCTCCCTGTGAGCCCACTGGCCATCTGCGAGACACAGAGAAACCAGCCCGAACACACACCCGCAGCCTGGCTGGGAGTTTGTGTGTGTGCTCACACACCGACTCAGAACCTCGCTGCGTCCCGCCATCTCAGGGAGGAGAAATCGGCGGAGATGCAGCTGAGAAAAGATTGAGTTTGTGAGGAAGTCCGCGGATTGGTCAATTTAGACCAATCCACGGACTTAACGTAGCGGACTTAACGTAACGGCTCCACGGGTTGGTCCATTTTGACCAATCCACGGAGTCATCGTCGTTACATCACTTGGTTCCCGGAAGAAAAAAGTTGAAAAAGAGAAATCTCCAACGAGGCGTTCTGGGGCAGCATAGACAGGTATTTTCTGTGTTAGAGTTTTACTCACTACAGGGTGTACTTTGAGGGTTTGTGACTCTGCAGACCGTTTACATGCAGAAAAACCTTCATAACACACAAGGGCACGGGTAATAACCGGAAAGCATGACATGATGGGACCTTTAATACAGTTTATATCTATTTATATATATACTTTTTTGTATTTGTATATATGAAGTTGTCCCATATTGTAGGCCTCAAGACAATAATCAAAACATGTTCTTTGTTATTCTGGCCCTTTATTCTAGCACTATATCATCATTCTTTAAATGACCTTGGGTTAGGAAAAGGAAAAACAGAGTCAGGGTTGATCCAGAAAATAATACCGGTCCGTTCTGTGTAAAGACTTTGAGCATGGATCTCAGTCAACTCAAAATATACAAAAAATATACGAACAAAATATGCTTGGTGCAATGTAAGACGACATCAAAGTATAAATAAATATAGCTTATTTAAAATCATGGAGAAGTCTGATTTCCTTCCTGAGAGAGGGATTAAAATCACGTATGAGCTGCTTCACTGAGCGTTTGCATTTCAGAATAAAGACATGAATACAAAATGACATTGTAATCACTACCAGGGGGGATAATAATCATTCATGTGTTTTTTACCTGCAATGTCTGATAGAAAAACAATGATTACAATTAATTATATGACATCATATTTTCCCTTAACGAGGATCTGAACTTATCAAAGTGATATTTAAAAGTCTGTTGAATCTAATTAAAATGTATTCAGTTTAAATACGTAATCAAATATGATCTTAAAGGAATGAGTTTGACATTTTGGGAGATTCACTGTCTTGTTTTCTTGCCAAGAGTAAGACAATGAGTTTGATACCACTCTCTACTGAGAGATACATATATAGTTAAAAGCTGCTTAGCTTAGCATAAAGAATGGTAACAGATGGAAAGTGCTAGCCTCTCTAAAGTATTGTACACTTTTTGTCAGGGTTAAGCTAACAAGGTATACTTGGTATTAGATGAATTATGCATTAGTCCCACTATTTTGATTTGTAGTGAATGGTTAATGTAGTTTTCCATGAAGAAAATGCCCTTTTCTGTTTTATATCATAATAAAGTGAATATCTTTGGACATTTAAAGACATCACCTGAGACTCTGAGAAACTTGGATTGACATGTTACACTTGTTCTGATATTTTATAGATAAATAATAAAAAAGTTATTCATAATAAAAAATAATAGTGAGCTTTTAGTGTGTTGGTAGGTGGACTTTGTTACCTTTGGACAGGCTAGCAGGTTCCCTCTGTTTGCAGTCTTTATGCTAAGCTAAGCTAGCCCAATGTTGGCTGTAACTCCATATTTACTGTACTTACACTCTGCAAAAAAGCCATGCAGTGGATTTCCCAAAGTGTAGACGCCATTACTTTTACAATAGAGAGGCGAAGTCCCTCCCTTTCCGGGGGACCTCCATGGGACCTTATTTAGGAAAAAGTATGTACTGAAGTCAATGGCGAGAGAAAGATTATCTTTCGATCCCGTTTGAATTGTGCCACGAATTTCACATATGATGTTTGTCAATTTAAAAGATTATTTTTTAAGTCAAAAAAATAAAAATGTCTCGTAAAACTGTGAAGTAACACATTTTTTGTGTGAAACCGCTCAATGAACGACATCTCCCGTCTCGCACCACACACCAAGACGGCCGTCACGTTGGCACATTTCACTTCTTTCTTTCAGAATGAGGCGAAAAGTATTAAAACAGTTGAAAATCAATCCAAGTCTGGGCATGTTGAGAGCTGTACATACACACAAGGGGAGTTAGTCGGTTCCGTAAGAGCC
>NW_011335817.1:0-3017 GCF_000735185.1 Notothenia coriiceps | reverse complement strand
ATGCTGTTTGAGAAACCAATGTGAGTTTGGAAAATTGCACAGTATAAATCTATTTTAGTATACCTCAACAATGGAATTATGATCAGTAGAAATGGCCATGACATGGGATCTTTAATAACAATATCGTCTCTTGTATTTGCTAATCATGTGTCATTACTTTCAGAAGAAATTCACTCGTTAAAAACAAATCAGCTAACATAAAACTTGCAAAGAAACCATGTTCTTTTTTTGTAATTGTTAAAAATGTAAATAATCTTAGCACAAATATCTATTAAAACGTCCATGCTCAGACCATCAGACTCAAGGCGTGCAGGAAACATGAACTTCTTGTGAAGACTTACCATCTAATCTGTGCTCAGCATTAGCTGGGTGGGCTGTGGATGATACAGAAGTGTGTTAAACATGAAACTGCATGAATTATAAACACTTTAGCATTTTTTTCACAAAAACATTTCTGTATCATGAACTAAAGGCCAATCCTGCGTTATTTCAGCATCTACTCTCCTACAGCCTTCTTCAAAGTGAAAAACAATATCCACTTTTCGTTTTTGGCATTCTATTTGTGACTGATTTCACAGTGTCTTTGAAACATGCTCCGTCTTATTTATTTAGCTTATTTTCTTTTAATTAAAAACTTTCAAAGGGTCAACGTCACTGAATAATAGAGAGGATTTAAGGTCCCAAATCTGAACATGAAGTCAGGTATTGATGGAATTAAATAAACAGAGTCCACGAGATGATGAAGTTCAAGCTAAATACTACTTCTACTTGAATATGAACATTTAATTTGAAGCTTTTCGAGATTTGATTAATGTGATTTCAGTTTATTTTTTCCAGCACACATTGAAGTGCAATATGTGCAGTGTTACTCAAGTAGAAATATACAAAGATAACAGCCTTTAAATTATACAAAATCAGAAATAATATCGAAAGATGACATACAGCCACGTAAACAGCAAATTAATTAAGTTTCATGGCCCAATCAAAGTTATTTAAAAAAAAACTAATGGTATTTATCAAGAAATTATTAAGATATTGTGTCGTTCTTTGCAACACTTAAAAAGTCAAGGATTTCTGAAACCACGCAGGAAAAGAAGGAGATGAAGAATAATTGAGTTCTGCTAAATGCAAAAATGTCGGCAAGATTAATGTAACAATAAAATAATTTGCTAGATATCAGGCATATACTGTACATTGTTTAGAATCTGAGCTATAGTATCACAGTTTAAAAACATGGGAACAGTTACGTTTTTCTTTTACTTAAAAGAATAGTGTACTTAATACTCAATTGAAGAACAGTAATAATAGTAATAAAAACAGATTATACAAATACGATGAAAATTAGAATACTTTTTTGGGGAAAAAGGCAATTTTAAAGTGTGTTTTAGTTTCCCTTCACACTATGGAAACAAAGAAATGCCATAGGGATTGGAATCTTTATGAACAAGTGAAGAAATATAATATATTTTACTTTGTAAGAGCAAAAGATGACAAGATAAAGTGTAGGGTTTAGGTTTCAAAGTACCACCTTTGACTTCTCTTTTACTTCTTTCAATTCTTATATTATTCAACTTTAATGTATTCAGTTGCACATAATATTTTCTAAAATAATTGTCTTTATTTGGCTCCCTTGGACACTTTTTAACACAATTTACTTAAATAAAACACTCAACCAATTAAATGACTTAAGTATTGAATTGGTTGAGTGTTTTACTTATGTTTTATAGCCCATTTAGGTATTCTTATTCATCCATAATTTAGGACTTCACATATTTACATATTCGAATGGTCATACATAAGGTCATGTTTTAAAGAAGCAAAGGATATTGTGTAGAACGATGGTGACCCTGCCAGGCTGCAGTTCCTCACCTTTGCAGACAGGTGGCAACCCACTCCACTGGGACGGGTGTCCAGGGACACAGTGGAGAACCGACTCCCCCAGCAGCTGGTGTCCGGGCAGACAGGAGTAGTGGAGGGTCTCTCCCGCCTGGAACTGGATCTTGTTGGAGCTGGGGACCCCGTAGGTGGGCGTTCCTGGGTGACTGCAGGGCTCCAAGACCTCAGCTGGAGTTAAAGGGGAGAAACAGTTCAGGTTGAGAAGACTGTAGGAAATGTGCATTGCAAGGTGCCAGTGGAGAATGGCACTAATGTCCAGACCATTATGGATAAGGTATGGATATTCACATTCTGCTGAGTATGACTAACTTTCTCATAACATTTTTTACAAATGTCCACTTCTACACGAGCAATGTCAAAAAAAACTAACATGCAAAAAAAAAAAAAGAAGGAAGTGCTTTTATATAAATACACACACACACACACACACACACACACACACACACACACACACACACACACACACACACACACACACACACACACACACACACACACACACACACACAATCTATTTGAGATAAATAACTGTATGTGTGCCGAATGTACAGGGATGATCTGTTTAAGAAAGTTACAAAAATTGTAACATAGCATTAGTACGGAAGATGATTGGGGCCACAGGCGGAACATTTACCTCCTCGAGTTTTGACCAATACATTTTTTGCACATGTGGCTGGAATCTCAGAATTCTGAGTTTTCTTCCCAGAATTCAGTTTGAACTATATTTTTAGCTATAAAATATTCAATCTCAATATATAACAGCTCACTATTAAGCGCTTTGAGCACCAGGAAAAGCGTTTTATAAATGTAATGTATTATTATTATTAAGAAGAGGGCTGCACGTCAAAATACTTCAAGACATGTCGTTTAAAACTGACTATATACAGTTTGAATTATCTTCAGTCTGTGGCAGGTCCTTACCATAATTTGAAATATACTTTAGTTCTTTAAATGCTGTTGAAACAAAGACATGAAAAACTCCTTAATCTGCTAAATTAATTGTACCATTTAGAATTGGCATGAAAGAGAATGAGTCTTCTTAATTTATATGCTATTGTGCCACTTATCCCCCATTCGGAATGTGACTGTCTCAGAGAAGAGGTAGGCCTATGTCTAAAGAA
>NW_011335816.1:0-1407 GCF_000735185.1 Notothenia coriiceps | reverse complement strand
AATGTGAAACAATGGAGGAAAGTTACCTACACATTGGGAAAAGTACCGGAGTAGTAAATGAATACTTCAAACATAACTACTACGAGTCCTTGGTGTTCGCTACCGTTCCTATAATCGCCGACTTTGGATTATATCAGGCCATCTCTGCTTATGAGATTCTTAGTCTTCCGCCTTCAGAGGCTCCAGTGGCGCAATCGGTCAGCGCGCGGTACTTATAAGACAGTATCCTGCAGAGTGATGCCGAGGTTGTGAGTTCGAGCCTCACCTGGAGCACTTATACTATAGCATTTGAGTGTGTTTGTTTGAGATTATTCTACAGTGCACGACATAAACCTGAACAGCAAGAATTTGAACCAAACAGAAACCTTTGTTGAGTTTGTAGCTAATCTTAATCCTATCTCAATTCAGGCATACATTAAGCAATGTTCTGCAATCTGAATTTACAGACTATTTTCTATAATCTGATTTATTGTAAGCTTTATTGTGTGCCCTTTGAGACTGTTGAAAATTGGACTTTGTGATGGTCATCGAAAAGGCCTTTTTATATACGGTTGTGCTGGTGATTTCCAAAGCCCCAGCACTTAATACAATTAGGAGAGGAGCTGAACGTTGCACGATAGAGTGCTGTTTCTATATGTGACACAATGAGAAGCAGGAAGGTGCTGAGCTTTTGAGTTTGTGCTTTACACGACAAGCTCAGCAGTTTGAAATGCATAACCCCACGGGAGTAGAAATTGTTATTGTTTGCGTTTTGAACCTTATATTAAAAAGTGTCACTGCAAACTACATCATGTGCACTGGACTCCTCACAGGCTTTCACCAGAGATGGAGAGATGTGCGTTTATACTTCAACTGAAATGGTTACGCAGGAAAACCCCCGTACTGTAAGTCTCCAAATGCCTTCCCATGAACCCATGAACCAGCGAACACCAGGATGAGTGGAGGCTTCGGCTCACTCTTCTGTGGTTTCCCTCTGTTTGTGTAGCCCACTCATTTAATATGTCTGTTCGAAGGTGGGCTGCTACAGGAAAACCACTTAAACTTGAATGAAAAAGTCTGTTTGAAAAGGACACTTCAGCGAGAATTGGCAACTCTTTTATAACTGTATCTGTTTGTAACGGAGGTGATCTTTGGGGCCGTTACGGATTGTGTAGCTTTGTTGGTGGCGAAATGTATGTAGCGTGTGCATCTGTCTGTGTTTTAGGTTGTCTGTCTCTGTTTGCTGGTTTTATGTTGAAAAGTGTTCCCCTTCCCCCATGTCTGTTCCGGTTGATTGTGTGCACCTGGGGCCCTGTGTTGTCTCCTCCCCCCTCACCTGTGTCTTGTTGGTTGATCAGGGTGTGTGTGTGTATTTAGGCTCTGTTTCCCTGTCTGTTAGGAGGCTTGTAGTGTGTGTGAGATCCTCGT
>NW_011335815.1:0-1864 GCF_000735185.1 Notothenia coriiceps | reverse complement strand
ACTTGCGCTGGCTTGTTTAGGGTCATTTCTGCCCTTTCTCCACACACACACACACACACACACACACACACACACACACACACACACACACAAACTCTGTGTTCTTGAGCCAAGGAAGCATTTGATTGCACATTTCTGATTCAAAAGTGGAGCCCTCACTGCATGGACCTACACAACAAAAAACATAAAATGGAATGATAAGCTTGCTCTACAGAAAGGCTCCACTCGTTGAAATGATTCAGCGGAACAAAAAGTGAAGTATCTGTAAAAACTACCATGGTGTCTTCACGCTGGCTTAAACCTGTCATCTGGCTGCACCTCCATCCACAAGCCACATGGAACAAAAGCTTAGCAGGAGAAAAATACACACATGGAAATATCGACTCATAAAGTCAATTTAACGCCCATTTTGTCACTTACTGTATTGCCAGACGTTTTGTGTTCTTCTGAGAAAGAGCAGAACACATTTTAGCGGCTGGGTGGTATCCTCAGATTTCTCCCACCTCTAGAAGGAGAGTCTGAAAAGTTTGGAAGATCAGTGTTTTATATTTTAATTACTGTCTGTGTGTATCCATTTTGGACAGAATTTTCTGGGTTAATTGTCGGTCAGTGATGCTTCAAAGGTCAAGTGTCATGGCTGTGGATAAAAGACTTCATTAAGCTTAAGTGATTGAAATAATTGACATTCACTGACTAAAACCCCATCTGTGTCCTCTCCAGATGTCATCACTTAAATATACACTCAGTGGAACGCTCACCTGCCACACTGGAGATAATGTTAATGACATGCATTGTTTGCGGTCTCAGGTTTCAGGAGTCTAAAAGCAGCAGTCAAATAATAGTTCACTGTATCCATTTACACCTGCAATCGTTTAGCATCACATACTCGCAAACAAACACTGTGGCTGTCATGGCAACTGAGGTATATAATATTATGTGGAGTCCTGTTTGTCGCTGGCAACCTGTTTTTTTTGCTGTATGCCGGAAAGTTATCTTGTGACAGCTGAATCTTGAATACGGACACTTAAGCACAAAAAGCTTTGTTATGAAATTAAAGGATTTAGGATTAAAGGACGTTAATTGGCAGGTGGTGATACGCACGTACGCAACACACACACACACACACACACACACACACACACACACACACACACACACACACACACACACACACACACACACACACACACACACACACACACACACACACACACACACACACACACACACACACACACACACACACACACACACACACACAGGAAGGTACACAGCTATGGAAACAGTTTTTGATCTGATGTCAAGCTGGGCTGAGACTACAGTCTTAGAGCACAAAGTGATAAACACATTCTTAACATTTTCTCTGCAATCTCCTCCAGGCAACAATCATCCATCTCTCACCTCTGACCTCTGACCTCACACCTCTCTCTCTCTCACCACCCATTAGTTCACCTCACCCTTTGATTGGTCGCCATAACAACATAACCATGGTAATCAGCGTGCATTTACTTGGTTTTCTATTAGTGTGATGATATCAGTTGACAGATATTTAAAAAGCGTGTGCTCTCTGCTGACATGCACTGACAGACGCAGGCATGCAGGCTGTCACACACTCTTGTGTTTTAACTTTTGTTCTTTTGTTTGCGCGCACATTATGCAGGCATGCGCACAATCACACACTCAACTATACACCCACACATCACATAATACGACACAATGGTAACAAATCTGGCTGTCAGTTATACAGAGATATGTTCAACACCTCTGTATTTTAACATGATCTTATTACTAAATGATATACTGAATCCTAGCTATCCAATAAACCCGCCGTATGTCCACATTTGGTTATAGGATGATGGGTGAA
>NW_011335814.1:0-2942 GCF_000735185.1 Notothenia coriiceps | reverse complement strand
TTGGACTCCTTTGTTTACTTCCAGAACATAATGACAACACTATGTAACACTCGCCTTATTTTGGCTACCGCCCCAACGCATTATACGCGATAAGCTAAGGGGCTGTGCTTTTCCGACTCATCTCTAAGCGGTTGACCAATCACAACGGAGCCGGCCAGCTAACCAATCAGAGCAGACTGGGTTCTGGTTTCAGACAGAGGGTGAAAGGAGGTGCTGCAGCACAGGCAGTATGAGAAAAATAAAGAGCTTTTTGAACCTTAAAGCATTTAATATGTCTCAGTAGAGAGACGAAATACAAATAAGAGCCTGAAAATGAGCATAATATCTCCTTTCTAAAAACATAGTTTGTTTCCGCCCATCCCTCTCCTTCTCAGCTGCTGAATCCCTTGTGCAACCAGGCCCGACCTCAGCCTCTCAGCGACTTTGTTTGTTTCCTGCAGTGGCTACAATATGTGTACGTTTTCTTTTTTGCTCACCCCCAGGCCTGCCATGAGGAAAACTGTGACTTCATGATCATCCTGTGTCCCTCCTGCAAAGAGCTGATGAGAGCCAACGAGCAGGAGCGGCACAACGAGAGAGAATGTCCCGAGAAGACGCTCAACTGCAAATACTGCAAAGAGCCCTTCCTGTTAAAAAACATCAAGGTCAGACTGTCATCACACTGAGTGTTTCATTAAAGGAGAGATATATGTGAGGAATAATGTTCAGTGAGGCGATCATTAATGAAAAAGAACACCAACCGTAAATGATCTTATAATTATAATTATATAATAAATTATATAATGTGATTAATCGTTGAACATGGTCAGGTAGGGCCCTAACCACTTCCACTTAGTTTAAGCATTCGCATGGAGGGTCCGTCACATTAAGCGCCGCTCTAAACCAACTAGTTTGCAAGGAAGTGCAAGTTAATAAACCCTCCAACATGAAGTCTGCTTCAGCCCTTAACCTGTTGCCCTACCTGACCCGGTGCAATGCTGTTTGTGTCCCTCATGAAACACGCTGTATACAAATGTGTCTGTGCAAACACTCACTGGACAATTCTGGGTTCATAAACTCTAGTTGATAAAAACTGTAGATGTGTTCATTTGATTTTAACATTTTGTATATTTACAGGTACCAAACAGCTCATAAACATCAGATAAAAGATAAAAGAGATTTACAAAAATATTTGTATCATAATTATAATTTTAAAAAGTGTCAGAGAGATGCTGATTTAAAATCGTTGTTACTGAAATAATATGTAAAAATGTATACATAAACATATATTTAGTCAATTCTTGTAATGAGGTCTTACTGCACCTGGATGAGATATCTCTCTGATTGTGAACTCACAATGCATACTGTTTTAGGCTCATGATGAGATCTGTCCAAAGTACCCGCTGATCTGTGAAGGCTGTGCAAAGAAAAAGATCCCCAGAGGAAAGGTACCCCACGTATTCTGTTCAAGTCATTTCTTTTGATTTTGTTGGATTGGTCTCATTTACCATTTATTCTGCAACCCTTTCTATAGATCATAAGCTTCCTTCATTTTTGTTTTGCAGTATGTGGACCATATTAAATTCTGCAGTAAATTTAAAGCACCATGCCGATTCCATCTTGTTGGCTGCGATACGTCTGTAAGTAGACATTTTCATCATAATTTGCTATGTGTGTGAAATGGCTTATATAACAACTACTGGATCATGTAATAACTCCAAAATTCAACAATCTTTCCCTTTGCATGTTACTTTTTTCAAATAGCACACAATATGACTGTTTAAGCCTTTTTTAAACTGTGGAACAGTAAAAGGGAAAACATTTAGTTTGTAGATACTTCAGCAAAATCCTCTGAAAAATAAAATGTAAATGTATTAAGCGCCGCTTTCTTTTCTTCAATCTTTAATGAAAATACTGAACCACGAATTGCATTTGATGGCAATTCAAAAAAGTGTGATAGTGTAAATCTCTCCTGAGCAAGTGGCAAATGGTGTGTGTGAATGTGTGTGTGAATGTGTGTGTGTGAATGCTTACTTTTGCTCTAAAAGTCCTTGATCGTAGAGACTAGAAAAAGTTGTGCAAATACAGTCCATTGAGCTTTCATTAAAATTAATAAAAATCTTAATTGACAAAACTATTTTGTATTTTCATCAACATGTATTTTCTTAATTAAAATGCCATTTGTTTATGTGTAATAGATGAGGCCTGTATTCTGTGCTCTGAAGTTTGTTCTGCTTGTGTCTTTCTTTGAATGGAGGTGGAGAAAGAGAAGATCCATGACCATGAGAGGCAGTGCTCGTACGAACACCTCAACATGCTCCTGCATTTCATCATGGGCATCAAGGTGAGCCTGGAGAGCCTGCAGCCCCAGAGCCTGGAGGCCGCCAGCCACAAGCTGCAGGAGCTGCACCAGTCCCTCTGGGAGCTGGAACTCCAGATGAGCCAGCTGGTGGGGGGAGGGGGGTTGGCGCCCTCCGTGCAGGGTGCCTACGCCCCCACCCTGGCCCCCTCCTTCACCCCGCTGCCCAGCGGCGTGGAGGCTGCTCTGGTGCTGCAGCTGCAGAGCGAGAAGGCCAAGGTGGTGGAGCTGAGCCGCCGCTGCCAGGAGCTGGAGCTCAAAGTCAGCACGTTCGAGAACATCGTGAGCGTCCTCAACCGAGAGATGGAGCGCTCCTGCACCTTCGTGGAGGCCTACAACCGCCAGGACAGACTGGACCAGAACAAGATCGAGATCCTCAACAACAAGGTGACCTCTGCACTGCAGCTAGCATCACGCTAGGAGGGATATAAGGTTGTCATGGCAGCAGAACTGAAATCCATTTAAAAGGTCGGCTTGTTCTAATCATCATGCTTTTTCTTCAAATCCACTGATAACATCGTCCCCATCCTCATCCAACTGCTCTGGCCCACATTTAAAGGAGTCCTATCATCCAAAATGCACTTTTTGATGTATTTTATACATA